>NC_053433.1:114238812-114538812 GCF_007990345.1 Gossypium hirsutum | reverse complement strand
AGGAAAATTTTGCTTTCCGGAGTTTTTGATCTCAAAACTGTGTAGTGTACTGTATGTTAATGTTTTTCTGTTTTGGACCGCTCTGTTGGGCCCGGTCGGCCTGCTTCTCTATAAGTTAAAATATGCTTCAAGTCCCTGAACTCTTCATACATTTGGAATTTAGTCCCCTTATTTTTACTTTTAGGAATTTAAATCCTAAAAATTATATTTGGACATGAAAGTCATTTATAAAATATATTCTCTCAATTATTAAATTAAAAAAGTTATATTCGGACACAAATCTCATTAATAAATATATACTTCGAGAAAATTGAAAAGTCAGAATATCATACATTCATACTCACTCTCTCCTCGTATTTCTATGCTTTTGTGATTTTGGAGGTTTCTTTTATATAAAAAAAGCCCGTAAATCGGGAATTACAAATGTTAGGATTTGAACCCGAAACATAAATGCGCCTTTTAAAGATGATGCAATGATCTGAATATAAACATCTTTAAACATGCATTCATTTACCGGTAATAACACAAAATGAATCCAAACAGAACATTCAGATTTCGGATATTATTGAATTCGAGAGCTGTACAGTGATCGGTAGCCGGAATATATATGTTCGAGTTCAAGATAGAATACCATCTGAAATAATAAAAGCAATGCATCGGACTGTTTTCAGATTTATGTACTTAATGGAGATGCAGATGGCTGGGGTCCGTCGGGATTTTTCTTCAGAGCATACCTCGAAGTCGGATGAGAACTATGAACTGCTGCATTCTGATGGACCCCTTTGTCGCCACCGGAGTCTTGAAGTTGCTCTAGTGCTTTCACTACTGCAGTCATTTTCGGTCTAACCTTCGGTTCTGTAGATAGGCATTGCACTGCAAGATAAGCAGCTTTTAACGCCGCTTCAGGTGTGTATTGGCCTTCGATACGAGCATCCATAATTTGGAAAAACTTACGTTTGCTAGTAAGGTAAGGCTTAGCCCAATCAACTAAATTATGTTCTCTAGATGGTCGGTTCTTGTCTACTGCTCGCTTGCCGGTTAACATTTCAAGAAGAACAACCCCAAAACTGTACACGTCACTTCTCGCAGTCAGATGGCCTTCATAAGAACAAATTTTACGTTAAAACATAATTTGCAATCAAATGACGATGGATTTGATTTAAAAAGCTACCTGTTGCTACATACTCAGGAGCTGCATAGCCATGGGTTCCCATGACCCGAGTTGAGACATAGCTTTTATCACCAGTTGGTCCATCTTTGGCCAGACCAAAATCAGAGAGTTTTGCATTATAGTTCTGTCATTTGACATTGCGAAAAAGATATGAGAGAACTGCAGGAACTAAAAGTACAAATTGAGAACTTCAGTTATTAAGTTGTCATTACCGAATCAAGCAAGATGTTCGAAGTTTTGAAGTCTCTATATATGACTTTCACCTCGTCAGAATGTAGAAATTCAAGGCCCTTGGCGGCACCAAGAGCAACCTTCATCCGAAGGTTCCAAGAAAGTGGTTGAAAATAAGAATTCCCTGTTTCATTGTTAAAAGATTATTCATTGAAACTCGAAACAGTTGAACCAATTTAGATAAAGGGAAAGCGAAATGAATGAATTCCTCACTTCTAAAAAGATGATTCTCTAAGCTGCCTTTCGGCATGAACTCGTAAACAAGAAGCCGATGATCGTCTTCTAAGCAATAACCGACTAATTTCACGAGATTAGGATGATCAAGCTGACCCAGATAGTTGATTTCAGCCTACAAGCCAAATGAATCGTTAAAAATTAACAAACTATTTCATCAAACAAAACAGTACTTAGTTTAACGTATAAGAATGTCTGAACAAGTTCATTATGTTCACCATTGTTGTTCAAGCATGCATTACTCGGACTTGAGCAGATACAGATTTGTCTCCAACATAACTACGTTCAAATTTTTGTAAGTTTAGAGAATCATACTAATATGGTGATACCCAAGTTCAAATATATGTCAATCTCAAAGACTTTGAAACCACTGCATAGCTCAATGATTAAACTAGGAAAAACATATATGTTATATATATATGAGAAACGTATGTTCGAACCTCGGAGACCACATTGTTGGAAGGGACAGCCACGGATCTCAAACATGGACCATAAAACGGACATGGATAATGCCAAATATATATACATGTGAGAGATACTGCCAGCCATCCATGGTGGCCCTGCAAACGCTACCGATTAACCTATTGACAGCAATTTAGTGCTTTTTAACATCTAAAGGGGCTCAATAAGTTTATTCTTTTCACCATTGTTGTTCAACTCTAAATTACTTGGACTCGAGCAGATACAGAATTGTCTCCAACATGACCAAGTTCAAATGTCGGATACAGATTTATTCCCCATATACATATGGTAAAAGCCTAACCTAAGGACAAAGCAAGGACTTTGAAACCACTACAGACCTCGAGGGTTGAACTGAGGAATATACATACACACACAAACATATATATAGTAAAAGCTTATTTGAAACCACTGCATAGCTCAAGGATTAAACTAGGGAAAACATACATCTGCATATATATATATATGAGAGAGAGATACTGCCAGCGATTCATGGTGGCCCTGAAAATCCTCTTTATTAACCTCTTGATAGCAATTTCAAACTATATTTCATTTCTCCATATATTTGAAAGATGGTATCCAAAAAACATATCCAAATTCAACTCAAATAGATCAAACTGGGCACATACATACATACATAGATACATATATATCATAAACTTACCAGCCATTCATGGTGGCCTTGAAAACCCTCCTGGTTAAGCCTTTTGACAGCAATAACCATGCCAGTACCAGGCTTAGAAGCTGTAAATGTATTCTCATCAATCCAACCCTTGAAAACACAACCGAACCCACCTTCACCCAAAACACTATCCGGTCGGAAATTCCTCGTAGCTGTTCTTAGATCATTGAAATTAAAGCTCTTCAAATTAGAAGCTTGCAAAATATCCCCCTCTGTTCTAGGCACCGAAACAGGCGACATTTTACTGCTTAAATTAACCCCTGTAAGCAAAATATCAAACACCTAAACATCAAAAAGGGCTTATAAGTTCATAAACAAGGGAGAAAAAGAGAGAAACCATGTATTACCATGGTGGAGAGGGCTCTCAGCAGCTTTGATTCTAGAACTAAAACAAGACCCCATATGGAAACAAAGCTAAAGGGTCTTTGTTAATCTTCTCCACAAGGAAAAGGAAGGGAAAATATACAGATTTTAAGAGGAAAATTGGTGCAAGCAATACCCAGAAAAGCAGTGAAACAAAAGGGAAAATAGTGTGAAAAGTTGAAAAGGGTTTCCATTGGTGTCACCCCCACGAGAATGACTTATCCTGTTTGAAAGCATTGACTGGCTAAACAAAAAGAATTAAATAAAAAAAAGGGAAAAAAAAAACACCCATTGTAATAAAAGTCAGAAATGGATGGGAAAAGGGGCCAGAGCAAAATGGTGGGCCAAGGGTTTTATGTTTGAAAGAACGATCAAAAACAGGGTTGACTTGAACTTGAACTGCTTGGCTTTTAAGCAACATTTATGTGCTACAAAAAGCTCCATAGAGTTTTTCCTTTTGCTTAGGTTTGATTATATGATGGTATAGTGATGGTGGAAATGTATTGTTTGGATTTTAAATTAAAATTTGTACCATAATCCAAAGACATTTTGTACAATAAACCTAACATCGAAACTTCTATGAATGGGAACGATGAAATGTATTCATATTTACAGAGCTTGAATGAGTATTATATATATATATAAGATTTCCGGAAGGAATTTTAAGGACAAATCCGCCTATTGCTACTGCGGAAGAACTGAAACTTGTAGCTTTACGTAATTATTATGCATTTTTCTATAGTCAAAAAGGATCGGTTGAAAATGAACCCAAAAGAATAAAGTTGGTAGACAAAGCATCTACCTTAATTAAAAAGCATGTTCTGGTACGGTAATATACCTCATCATAAGCTGGATAGGTTTGGGTCGAGTTTATGTAAAATTTTATGTTTGTTTTTAAGTTTGGGATGGACTTGAAAAGTAATTTTAAATTTTGTTCAAGTCTAATCTAAATAAAAAAATGTTAAATTCAAGCCTGCCTGTATGTATTAAATTTTTTTTATATAAATTTAAAAAATATAATACATCAAATATATTAAAAATATTAAAATAATTTTTTTCTCAATAAATTGAAATCATATTAAAAAATATTTTTATTTAAATAACGTTAAGACAATTGCAACTTAGTTATATAACAACAATAAAATAATATGAATATAGCAGTAAAATGACATAAAAACATCAATAAATAGTAGCAAAAAAAATTTAAGCAAATTCAGGCCGAGTCCAGGTCAAAAATATTATCTAAGGTTCAGTTTATTTTCTACCAAAATCCATTTGATGGGCCTATGTTTTTATCCAAGCCCTTCTACTTTTTAGAAGAGCCTTTGGACTTAGATGAATAATTATGTTTATACAGTAATGTTTGTACATATAAAACAATATTTAAACTCCATTGTAAAATGATTAAAATACTCTTTAAAGGATAATTAATATTATTATAAAAATTATTATTTAGGAATTGAACAACAGTTCCAACAAATTCAAATAAGAATTTATTATCACTTATTGATAATTATTTATTAAAATAAATCTTATTTGTGATAAAATCTAATATAATATAAAAATTAATATAATTTTGATAAATATATAAATATATCAAAAGCTTTATGTATAGATTATTTAATATATTAAAATTTATATAATTATGAATTTATAAATCGTTTTTTCTAATATATAAATACTGACAAAAAAATTTATTGCAATGAATTTACATGAGTTTTTATCACAACCGTGACCGTTCCCATGGATATAATTTTTTTTTTAAAATGATATTTATATCTGAAATTTATGAGTAATTATTATTATTATTTCCAAACACAGTTATTTTTTCTTTCATACAATTGATAGAGAAGTCAATGAAAAAATTCAGTTTTTTAATTTTTTTTATTTTTAAGGTTAAATAGAAAATTGCAAATTGCATAGAGGAAATTTATGCCTGACGGTGACGGATAAGGTTCACGTACGGTGTATTATATATATATATATATATAATTGTGGTTTTCAGTTTCATCTACTATTTTTTCTGGTCAAGCCAATTAGCTGGTCTTCTCTTATATATTCAATATATATATACACTACTAAGGTTGTTAAATTGGATTAGACCAAGAAGTCAGATTGATTAGATGAGAAATTGTTTGTATATTAATTAAAATAAATAAAATAATTAAAAGATTTGCTAATTGATATAAATTATGATAAAAAATTGATTGGTTTAGTAGTTAAATTGAATTTTATATTTTTTATTTTACAAATTTTAAAAAATTTTAATAATTTATTTAATTAAAACCAAATTGAGAATTAGTAGTACGAGAGATTTGATCACCGGTCTAGTTTCAAAAACAATGCATTATTTAAGCTCCTAATTAAGTTGATGTTTTAAACAAATCGAACATCAACTTAATTGAAAAATTACTAAATAACCATTACTTTTACAAAATGCACAATTTTTTTTTTACGTATTTTTGTGAATATCATTTTAACTAAAAGTTTTATTTAATTTTTCTTATATTTTCTTATAAATATATTTTTATATAAGTCTTTATGTTAATATATTTATATATATAAAAATTGATTTCCGAAGTCAATATATGTAAGAAACTATCAAAGAAAAAAACAAATGCTCACCTATGCTACTTTCATGTTGCTCAAAATTCCTTTATTTTGTAATTATTTTTCTCTATAAACTTTTTTTAAGGTACAGTTAATCAATTATATTAATAATTTCTACTGTAGTTAATTATTACAATCATTGAATTAAATAATTAATTCAAAAATTAATTAAACTCAATTTAACTATTTATAATTAAGCTAAACTGGAAAAAGAATATTATACAAGACTCGAACTTGAATCTTAAAATTTTTGTTTTTATAATAATATTTTTATAAAATAATAAAATAATCTTAAATTGTAGATAAGATTAACCTCTTTTTTATAATCGGAGGTAGAGGGTAAGCTTACATGTAATTAAACTTAAACTATCATTATAACAACTATTCAATCTGATGCCTCCACTACCATTATGAAATTAAACAAAAAATTCAACATATAAAAATGAAAAATTAATTTCCAAAGTCAATATATGAAAAAAATATAAAAATTAACATTTACAATTTCGCTCAAATTGACTATTTTGATCTAAAGAAATAAAACAAGGGCTTGCCTAACTTATGTCACCCCAAAACAGGGGCGAAGTCAGGGAGGTTGGCATGGGTCCAGCCCCCCAAAATATAAAATTACATTTTAGACTTTTAAATTTTTTTAAAAATTTTAAATTAATAAAGGTCAAATTGTACTTTGACCTTCCTAAAATTATAAAAATTTGATTTGATCCTTTACAAATTATAAATATATAAACTATAAAAAATTAAAATTTCATCCGGCCCTCCCTAAAAAAATTTTCTGACTTCACCCCTGCCCCAAAATATCTAATCATCACGTCTACAAAGTTTAGGTTTTCCATTGACATATGTCTCTTGCATGTTCAATAGGGCTACAAAAATTATATCGGTTCAATCTAAAAATCGATTGGTAAAACAATAAGCTTCTCAATCATACCAAGATATACACGTAAAAAGTCCATCATAACTCAACTGTTAACTCTTTTTAACAAGACAACTATCTAAAAGAATCAATATCAAACTATACAATCTCTATCAATATTATTGGAAAACCTTCAAATTTTCCTTTAAAACTCAAAAACCAATATACACAACTCTCTCAACATTTTCCTGTGAGCCATCACCAACCTCCATGTATCAACAATACTAGTATAAATTTTCTTAAATTTTCAGTTATTTATCCACTACCAACGAATGATTTTTCTTTATTAGAGAATAAAATAATATTAAGACCTACATTGTGGATTAAATAATATTGTAAGTAAAAAAAAAAATTGGCACTAACAAAATTAGCCATCCACAAAACTCTGTCGTTTCGTATTCGTTAGAATACAACTTTTTGATTTGGAATCAAATTTCAAATTATTTTGGATATAATTTAATTACAAGTTTTTTAAATTTGTGAATCGAATTTTTTAAAATATTTTTTTAAATATATTTAAAATAAGTCTTTTTAAAAATGATTTTTTATCATTAATAATAATATTTTTCAATAGTTATTAAATTTATAAGTTTAATCGGTTTCTTATTCTATATTTAATTCTTTTTAAATATAGTAAACATATGATGTGATTTTACGTCTGCCTTTTTTGTTGGTTAACTGTCGTGACTAATAAAATAATTAGACAGTTACATGTAACATATAAAGACAAATTTTTAACAGTAAAAATATATAATTTTTTTAATAAAATAATTTATTCGTTGTGATCTAACATATAAAAATTAATTTATTTATATTCTTAATAAAAAGAGAAAAATACAATCCATTTCATAGTATAATTTTCTAAGTCAACCCAAATTATAAAGAATCTATGTCAAACCAATGAAATTTAAGTAAAAAGCACAGAGAAACCAACAAAAAAGCTAACTTTATATATATATATACACGTAAAAATGTAAAAGATCATGTAAACTTAACTCTGGTGTTGTTATGTGGAGACATGAATGCATCATCTCTTTCTGTTACTTAAGAATTTCTTTGAATTGTAATCGTTATTAATAATTGATTGTCATTTGTACCGAAAAAATTATAAAAAAAATGAAATTTTTAACAATTATAAAAAAAACTATATTAAATTTACATTTATAAATAAAATCTTAATCAAAGTAAATAAAATGACAGTAATTACTGCAACACTATTATTTTTTTTCCTACTCTTAATTTAAATTCTTATAAATATATAACATAACTGAATTAGTTTACAGTCGTTAATTTTATGTCCCATAATATTAGCGTAACAAAGCACAATTATCGCTTATGCTACTAAAATATAATGCATGTAATTTTCAAGGGTAGATCTTGCCCATAATATAAATATTGAACAAAGAAAAATCTTGACATAATAAATGTTCTTTCATTAGGAAGGAAGCGATAGACGTTGAATCTACCAAAAATAATATTCATATGCTTAAACAATATATAAATAGTAATATAAGAAGTAAGATCGATCCTGCAAGGATCGGGATATCTAAAATTGTTGTTTTGACTTAATCAAGTTCTATACCAAGTAGTTGTTGTGCCTACAACGTGTGACAATCTTTGCAAAAATAAAAGAGAAAATTTAAATATGATAAAAGTAAAAATAATAGAGATAATTGAAATTGAAATAACAATAAAAATAAATAGAAACGAAATTAAATCAAATAAATTGATGTGATGATATTCTAATTTCAGGCTTGATTTTTGCTTCGGTCTCAATTCATCATTGATAACAAATTTTCTCCTCCAATCAATAAGTCAATTATAATGATTGTACGTCTATGTATTAGTCGATTACGCGCGAAAAACTAGTAAACTCCTCTGAATTGTCCTCATTGTCGCAAATTGTGCCTACACTTCCAACAATTCTAAGATAAAAAAATAGCAGTAAGCAAGTTAAGGTTCACACCACTTTCCAAATGTGGCGAAGGCAGTGAGAACCAAGGAAGAGGCCTCATTTTACAATAACTATAGAAGTAATTTATTGGTTCTTCTTTGTATCCCAACAACATCAGTCCCAGATCATCTTTGGCCCTATGTGGCCACGTGAACCTCGTAGACTGCACCCTAACAGCATCAACTACTTCATTATTATCACACGGTCTCCATCCACTGGGGCTAAAGTTTTCCAGATAGAATCAGAATGCAATCATTGTGATTAAGACATCCTCTAAATTTAGAACGCGGCCCTTGCGGAGTCTCTTAACTTGCACACAACCCTCTCTAGTCATAATGTTCTGCTGAATTAAACACATGTCCTTACTTGGCAAGGACCACCCTGTGAGAAAACCGAAGTCATCGATGAGCTTACACCTCACCCTAATATACTTGCCCCAATTCAAACGGAAGTTAGAGCACTTATTAGAAATTATAGATTCCACGTATTTGCAGGGGGTGAAGTAGTAGAGACCTTATTAACTCCCTCGGTTGTGGGCTTTCAGTTGGTACAAGTTTTAAAAAAGCAACGAGTAGTGGTACCGCGTTGACAACAATTGACAAAATAGGCCATCCCAATCCACCAGGAGAACCCAAACAATTGGCCAAGTGCGATCCACCAAAAGAACCCAGACAACTGGCCAGGTGCGATCCCGTAATCTTCAAGTAGGTGGCAAAAGAAATGGTGAAGAGGCAAATGAAACCCAACCTCTATTACGTGGAAGGGAAGTAGAAAATTGTTGTCACTGGTGTCGCTCAGACAATGCAAATTCATAAGAATTGAAAAATTATAAGCGAAATTGGGGATTTTAATCCCTCGCACTTCTAGGGCTCGAAACATGTCCTCCGTCTTCATAGTACAAGCGTAGAAATTAACCTCGACAGGAACCCCCGCTGCACGCTATTGTGATAGATAGCACGCTCGAAATTACTCGGCGACTACTGCCTCCCCTAATTTTTAGGCATGGTCGTAATAGAGGGGTAAAGAATACCCAAAGTGTAGAAATTGACAAAAATTTACCTTAAAAGAAAATGTTCCTCGTCAATCGTAGCAGACAAGAATGTTTAAAACATTGATTTTTACTACTTTATAACCCCCCTTTTAAAGATTTTTTGCCCCTACACTTTAACGATTTGAATAACCAATGACGAAAGAACTGAACGGGTATAATTCTCTCATACACGTGGCGAGGTAAATGTTAGACTCTAGTGACCAATGCATGTTTGGTAAGCCATTTAAAATTTAAATATTAGTTCTAAGAAGTGCCACTTTATAACCCTTCTTAAAATCGCCAGTGGGACTATATTGTTATGGTATTGCCAGCCTGAAACTCAAGTATAATTCGGGTTACCAACCCATGACCCAAGTTTGGACCCCACTAGGTGGATACGTTAAGGGTTCACATGTCCCTAAGTGCTCGCAAATAGAGGATGCAAAGCCAAATGAATGAACTAGCGAACACATGTCAATTCTAGGAGTGTAGACATGCATGGAGCCTACCTAGAACGTCAATTTCATAAATAATAACAATGTCAGATAAATACCCAATTCTTTCCCCCATGAGAACACACGTCAAAAACACTCAACAACAAAATATCATATAGATGAAAAAAGTGATCATTTTTTTTATACTTTTGAACAAATGTTAATTTATTTCCAGTTTTAGAAAGCATTTTCTTAAAAACAATTCTTTAGTTATTTTCTTAATTTTTACATATTTTTATTTTCATTTTTCAACAATAATTTTTGAAATTTTCAATCAATCATATTCTCTTCAATTTTTTCATTTTCCAAAAATTCAAAATGAAAATAACCTTTATTTTCAAAAATCAAAAGAAGTATTAATTATTAAAAAGTAATTTTACATAACATAAAAAAATAATTAATACAAATTTAAACCTTAAATTTGAAAGCATGAATAAAACTCTTAACACAAAATAAGCCATCCTCAAAATAAGTCGAAAGAAATCTTTGCTAAAAATAAATAATGTAAATGACTAAATAAGATGAAAAAAGTGATCATTTTTTTTTTATACTTTTGAATCAATGTTAATTTATTGCTAGTTGTTATTTTAGAAACATTAATAAATCAGTGGGTGGTGTAACTAATACCAAAAGGTACTTATAAATGGGTTGTGAGACTATTACAATTTATAAATGGGAATATCAAAATGTTTCATATTTGGATGGTCATATATACATATATAAATGGGAATAATATCAAAATTATTATATGAATTATTTTCAATAGTCAAAAAGATTGGTTGAAAATGAACAAAAAGGAAAACTTACTGTGCTAATGGTAATTGTAGAAATTGAGATCATAAATGTTTTAGGGTTTGAAATAATTGGTTTTTTTTTGTTTATAGTGCATACAAGTTTTGACCATAAACATTACCAACCACATTTTTATTTAAAAAATTAAAATCAAAATTAAATCGAACAAATGTAGCCAATTAAGATTGTAACTTTAAATTATTTTAAAATTAAATTATTACAAATTCAAATTGAATATAAGAATATGTACTAAAAAAGTAATAAAAAATTAAGTACTGATTAAATTATAAATTTTATTTGGTATTTTACTTAAAATTATATACTGAGAATCTTAAAGAAACAAATTAAAATAAAAAATAATTAAATCTGCTCTCTATTGAAAGATTTACTTACAACTTTTTACACCTTTTTAAAAGAAAAACCTATCTTTTAATTTTTATTGTGAATTATCAAACATGTTTAAGATAAATTGCTGAATTTTAATTTTTTAATTTTTTTTCAACACAAATAGGACCTAAATTGAACTTCTATGATAAAATCAAGTTGAATCGAATGTAAATTATGATTAACGAATTTGAGTCAGAATGGACCAACCTAAACCAAATCATAATGATTTAGCATGAAGCTAAACTGTGTTAATAGTGAAATGCAGGTCTTGTCCTCAAGCTGCATCAACAACAATGCTATAAACAAAGTCCTCAAAAGTCATCATAGGGAGTAATATGTGAACAATGGTTAGGATTTTCTTCGCTACGCTGCCTTAAAGTTTTTGATTATACTGACCTGAGTATACCACAAGTTGCATATGGACTTCATATTTTCCCTCAAATATTATTCTAATAGACTATACAAACCTTTTACTTATTGTCCCAGAAAGACTCAACCAGTCCGGTCGGTCAACGTTCACTGTTTGTGGAGGAGCCACATCAACAGCGCAAACACAGATCTGTTTCTATCTCAAAACCCTTAACTGACTAATCAAGTGGCATATGGACTTCATATTTTCCCTCAAATATTATTCTGATTGCTTACACAAACCTTCCACTTTCTGTCCCAGAAAAACTCAGCCAGTCCGGTCTGTCAAGTTCACTGTTTGTGGAGGAGCCACATCAACAAGGGAAACACAGATCTGTTTCAATCTCAAAACCCTTAACCGACTAATCAAGTTGCATATGGACTTCGTATTTTCCCTCAAATATTATTCTGATTGGTCATACAAACCTTTTACGTTTTGTCTCAGAAAAACTCGACCAGTCCAGTTGGTCAACATTCACTGTTTGTGAAGGAGCCACATCAACAAGGGAAACACTGATCTGTTTCAGTCTCAAAAACCTTAACCAACTAATCAAGTCGGAAAATACTACTACGATGAAGAATCTGTAAGCATAATCCGAGCTATGAACTAATCTGGGAATATGATGATATAAATGAGATGCTTAAACAGAGCTCACTTGTTGTGTCAATGTACTACTGCTTAACAATGACAAATAAAAAATAACTCTTCTGGCTCACCTAGCTCCGGTCGAAATCGAGATGGGGCAGCGAACTTATGATTGGCCAAAAGAAACCTCATCCGCCCAATTTGATCTGTGCCATTAGAAAATTAAACAAAAGATTTCACCAAGATGCTTGTTCTAGCTGACGAACAAAACTCAAAAGTGGGAACAGGTGCTGTGATTGTAACTTAGTCACAGTTAGTGTTTAACCAATTCGTTTGAATCTCAATATTACTCTGTACAATCGATGCAACACAAAATATTCAACACCAAGCACTCAAGGTATATATACAATAAATCACGTAGACATGTCCAAAACAACTGAGAAGCAGAGCATGAAGAGCATAACGACTATTGAGCAAGAAGCAGAGAGTATTATGCAGATCCAAAAACATCAACCTAGAATGCACCATGGATACCTTTTCGTCTGAGAAGCTCAAGTCCGTTTGTTCGAAAAAGCTGACCATCATACCGGCAAAATCGTACCAGAAACACACAAATAGAACTCCAACCAAGCAACCCTGCAGGCTTTTGCTATATGCTGTTCACAACTTCAGATCAAACATATATACTACCTTCAAGAAAGGAAAAAACTCAGTTAAAGAACAAAATATGGTTAAAGAGTCAACTTTCCGAGATCCAAGAACATCCACATAAACCAAAATGCAATCTCAGATTGATCCTCTTGAGATATAGCATGGAAGTTCGCATTACGGAGCAAAATGTTATCAGTAACACCTAAGACATGAAAAAAGAAAAAAAATACATCATCTTCCTCATCAAAAGAGTAATTTAATAGTATAGGAACATCATCGAATACTTTTTGACCATAAAAGAAAAGAAACTTCATCATATCATATCATATGGTTCTGGAACTAAAGCATCTTGTTCCATGATTTGACTTTCAGTTAACACCACTTTCTCGAGCAAGCACTCAGAAGCAGGATTCAAACCACCATCCATATAAAATTGACTAAAGGACTAGTGAATCCGAGGTCAGGTTGACCGAGGCAATGCATCAGAATGCACAAAACCCGAAACAACGTGCTTCAAAAATCTGAAAATAATAGGCTTACATCTCCAGTCCTCAGACCTGAAAAACAAGAGAAAAAAAAATAAAAAAGGAAGAAAAAGAAGCCTTGTTAATCACCATTATTAAATGAAAGGTTAACCATGCATGTAAGAAAATCAGCCTTTATCAGCTAGTACTTTTGCGAAAGTTCCTCCCATAATGAAGATGAGAGCTAGTAATGGATATAATCTCTGCGACAAGAAATTGAAACATAAAAGCATAAGACTCTAGGAAGAGAGAATAAGAAAACTTCTGAAACATCAGAAACGACAACAATATGAAACAGCATATTTATTTATGATTCTACCAGAGATTTATGAAGTTAACCAAATAACTGCATATATATATGTAGAGAAATCAAAAGCAAGTCACAAGAATTAATAGGGATCATTCAAGAAGAGCTCATGAGTCTCAAACATCACGATTTGACAGTTAGAAAGAAAATCAAAGAGAAATATAACTTATGGGGGTCATAAGCTGTCACTTGATTGACAGGGGATTACACCAAGCATCTGGAAATAAAACAAAGGAATCAGTCCTTGATATATAAGATAATAAAACTTACCCGATGCATGACAAAAGTCCTTATTTCACATCCTTATAGATTCATTTAGTTAAATTACTTATTTCCCAACGAATTAATTCTACCAAATTATGTTGCCTCAGTCAAATATATGTCAATTAATTAGCAAACCACCTAAAATTCCATCATTAGTTTTTCCCCGTTAGAATAATAGTACTAGTTTTATGGCCATTTTTACTTAACAAATATCGTTTAGTTTCATACCCCGAAGAGGATGCGAGTCTTGAATCACACGAAGAGGAACGCCATCATGAAGATTGACTTTTGGGTCTGAGTGACAAGTCCAACCACAAATCCAACAATCTATGCAAGAGAAGAGCGTGTATTTTACTAGTTTATTCCTTGTACCAAAGATAAATCCAAGATCAATCCAGACTTGCCTTTAATAAATATATTAGGTTCCATACTTAACTCCTATTTGACTTTCTTATCAGAAGAACTACAGTTCCACTATTGTTAGAAAATTAAGCAACAGCGAACTTTTGCAACAAGTAACTAGTTAAAGCATAATTAAAGGGTAAAAAATTTGAATATGAACAACAAACAATGCAGATATACGGAAAAGCTAATGTAGAAAGTTTATCCCTATAATAAGTTGGGTATGAGTTCTTACATCTACAAAACTTGGTATCTGCCGGGTTGAGTCCCACCAGGAAGTTGCAAGGACTGGTGTGAGATGTCTTCCAGCACACGTTTCAGTTCTGCCTTAGCTCTCTTAACAGATAACTCAGTAGGTCCTTCAATGAACAAGTAAAGCTTGCGTTCTCCTGGTCCTGGGATCCGACCAGGTGGGAAATACTGGCCCCTTGTAGTAATAGCAGCTCCAGTCCATTCCGATATTGGGCCCAAAGTTTCCTTGTGGGTAACCTTCCATCGAGCATTTTGTGGGAATTCATTAATCTCCAACTCAGCTTCATAATGTTCAGGCATAACATCAGCTTGAATCTTTGCTAGGTTATGCTGTAAATTGAGAGCAGCTTGCAGTGCAGCTTTTCGAGCAGCCTCTTCATTTGGAAGACCAGACAGCCCACTACCAGGAACAACTGCTGCAGTCCCAGGCATTGAGACACCAAGTACACCAGGAAGAGAAATAGGCAATACAGCATTGGGAAGCAGTTGGCCAGATGATAGAGGATTCTGCATCAAAGCAGTACTAGCTTTGGAGGCAGCAGCCATGGCAGCTATCTGAGCAAGTGCTGTCTGCTGTGAGATGTCACCACCTGCCTTCCGCACCCCTTCATCTTCATCTTCAGAGTCTGACTTGTCTTCCTCAAACCCATATTCTTTTGCTTGTGCTTTCTTTGCTGCTTTTCTCTTTTCATCCTCCTCTTCATTGAATTTAAAACCACTTCCACCATAACCTGTTCCATGAGCCTGCTCAAGTCCCTGATTGACTTTTGCCATAAAGCCATCTGCGAGAGCTTTCAGGTCATCAGGAACAACTTGCTCAGAGAGTTCTAAAGCTTTTACGAGATCCGGTGCATATCTTGCATCATCCTCAGAGATAAATGTGATAGCACAGCCTTTCCGCCCGGCTCTACCAGTCCTACCAACACGGTGAACATAATCTTCATAATGATTTGGGACATCAAAATTAATCACTAATTCAAGCTCCTTTACATCTAAACCCCTAGCTGCAACACTTGTTGCAATCAACAAATTGCAAACATTGCTCTTAAAATCAGAAATGGTGGACTCCCGATCAGTCTGATCCTTGGCCCCATGAAGTGACAGACAAGGGTAACCATGTTTGAGCAAATCCCTGAACAAAGCATCACACTTTTCTTGAGTGTGGACAAAAATCAGAATTTTCCCCTTCTCATACCATTCACCTAGAAGTTCTAACAATCTTAGGAACCTTTCACTTTCTGGCCTCATCTCAACCAACTGGGTTATGTCCTTGTTCACAACACTTCTCCCACCAACCTGTATTTCAACAGGTTTATTCAACACTTTCCGTGCCAAAATCTCAACCTGGCGAGGGAAAGTAGCAGAAAATAGTACAGTTTGGCGATCAGGTCGAATATTTTGAACAATTCGAGTGATTTGAGGTTCAAAACCCATATCAAACATTCTGTCAGCTTCATCCAGAACCAAGTATGTCACTCTACGAAGATTACTAATTTTTCCCCCACTGGTACAAAGTATATCAATCATCCGACCTGGAGTACATACAACAATCTCTGTTCCCCTTTTTAATTCACTAATCTGCTGGGCAACACCAGAACCTCCATAGACAGGAACACATCTGATTCCCATTACCTTGGTGAACTTCTTTATGTCACTATGAATCTGCTGTACAAGCTCCCTTGTGGGTGCCATAATGAGTCCAATAGGCCCATCTCCAGCTACTACAGGTGGCTGATCTTTAATATGCCTTAACATAGGTAACACAAAAGCAAGGGTTTTACCAGAGCCAGTTTTTGCTATACCAATGCAGTCTCGACCACTCATGATTACAGGCAGTGCCTGAGCTTGAATTGGCATTGGCTTCTCATAATTTAGCTTCCTTATTGTCTCTAATATTTTACTTGTGAGTCCAGTTTGATGCCAGGTTTTGATTGGTTTCGGCACATCCTTTCCATGTAACTTCAATTCCAATTCCTTCCTATAAGCAGACACTTCCTCAGGTGTCATTCTAGATATCTCCTTAACTTCAATATAGAAATTTTTCCTGAATGGTTTATAATCGATCTTTGAATGGTCTACAATCGATAGTTTCTCAGCTTTTGTCTTCTTTACCCTTTTCATGAACTCATCATCGTCTTCATCTTCTAAATTCTCTTCATCATTCTCAACATCCCCGTAATCCGAATCCGAATCTTCGCCGGGAATGATTCTCCCAAGTGCCTTGTTCGAACCTTTCTTCGGCTGCTGCTGTCCACCATTAGTCAAGCCATCTTTTTTATCAGTCTTCAGGTTTCCATTGTTATCACTAGGAGGAGGATCAACAACTGCATTACTTAGCTTCTCAACTTCAGGTAACACCATTGAATTCATAAAAGCGTCTAATGGGTCAATTTCATCATCATTCTCAGCAACCCCATTATCCCCATTTTGGTCAACAACCATTTTATCTTTTCCATCCTCAGAATTCCCACCTTCAAGCATTGCATCTCCAGTTTCCTTACCATCAGGCTTAGCATTCTCATTATCATCAACATCCATACTCGTCTCCGCATTCATTGGAGAAGCCGCTTCATCATCATCCGATTCCCCTTCAAGAGTCCAAGCTTTACCAACCTTAGCCTCCTCCTCTTCAACCGCATTCCCTTCCCCACGTTTCTCCCTCTCCATTTCTTCCTTCTTCCTCCTCAACTCCTGCCATTCTTGAACCCTCCTCCTCCTTTTCTCCATCTCCTCATCCAATTTACGCTGCTCATCTTCCATTTCTTCTTCCCTACTTTTCTTCCCTTTCTTCTCCAACTCATCTTCACCACTCTTTTTCCTAACAGGACTCTCTCCCCTATTCGATTTACTCTCCCTCTCCTTATAATCATCGTTACCGTCATCTTCGTCATCCCGTTCCCTCCTTCGCCGCTTCCTATGTCGTTCCTTCTCCTCCTTGCTATCATCACTATTATATTCCCTCCTCTTCTCCTTTTCCCTCGCCTTCTTTTCCCTCTCCCTCTCTTTTTCCCTTTCCCTTTCTCTTTCTCTTTCCCTCTTCTCCCTTTCTCTTTCCCTTTCCCTTTCACGCTTTTCCCTTTCCCTTTCCTTCTCCCTAGCTCTTTCCCTCTCCTTTTCCTTCTCTCGTTCCCTATCTTTCCTTTCCCTTCCCCTATCTCGATGCTTTTCTTTTTCCCTCTCCTTTTCTCTATCGGAATCGCTGCTCTTCTCCCTCTCGGAACGACGCCGTTCTCGATCCCTATCCCTATCCCTATCCCTATCCCTATCTCTTCTCTCACGATGCCTTCTCTTTTCTGAATCTTCCATTTCTCGAAAACCCTAAAACCAAAATAAAATCAAACTCCTTAGGTTTACGTTAAAACCAAACCCTAGAACAAAAAATGAATTAGGGATTTGCAAATAAACATAAAAGAATCGAATAACTAAATGTTAAAAAATGAAATTAAAAAAAATAATAAATAATGGAACTGGACTCACCAGTCACCAACTCTTGTTCTTCAATGCACGAACACGATTCCCTTTGTTCCGTGTCCCTGCTTCTATTTGTTCTTGCTGTATGCGTAAATGAATTGTTTTCGAGTGTGTTTTTTTCTAAGCTTATATATGGGGCTGAATTTTGAGCTGGGCCGGTTTTTTTATTTCTTTTATTTATTCAGCTTACATTAACATTTAGACCCTAAACCTTTTTTTTTTCCAAACTTAACACTTTTTTTTAATTTGATACTTAAATTACATTTTTATTAAGCTGGTACCTAAATACATAATTTCTTGGGGTTCAATTTGGTACGTGACTTTGAATCTTTTTTCTTAAATTGGTACTTAAGTTTTTTTTGTTTAATTTGGTACTGTTCAAATGTTTTATAAATTACTCTACATGTGACAGATGATATAATATTTTTTGTACTTTATATGTTCAATTACTTTTAGTTTTATTTATTTTATTATTTTATTAATTAAAAATAATAAATTTCTTTTAATTTAGGTTTTTAAATTTTTTCTTATTTAATATTAATTCGTTAAGAATAGCTCCATACCTATTTTTTTAACATGAATTTTCTCCAATACTAATAATATTTTTATAGCATGACAAAAAAAAACACTGTTAGTATTTTACGTAATTTATATAACATTTAATAAATTTAGGTACCAATTTGAACCTAAAAAAAGCTTAGGTAAAAAATTAGAAGAAAAAATGCCAAGTTTGAGTACTAAATTGGGCCCAAAAAATTTTAAGTGTTAAATTAAAAAAAAGTATTAAGTTTAAGTACCAAATTAAGTAAAAGAAAATTTAAGTATACCAAATATTTTTATTAAATCTATTTATTTATTTGCAAAGTTGAAGCTGAATTTATTGGATGGTATTATTTGTTTTGGGCTTGTGATTTTAATTTTTTAGATTCCTTTTAGAATTTCCGAATTTTTTAGAATTTTGAAAATTATGAACTTTTTACAATTTTATAGCATTTTTATCATTTCATAAATACTTTATAGTTTAGAAAAAATAAGTCTCATCATATATATATTATTACAAAGTTTTAGGTTTTACGTGACATGAAGACCTAATCTATTGACGTCTATTATGATAACATATGACAATTGCATTATTTATCACAAAATTTGTTATTTTAAAATTATAATACATTATTTGAATAATATCGACAATTTATAAATTTAAATATTTAAATTACACACTTTGCATTGTACAAGTTTTATAAAATTAATAAGAAAAAATAATGTCATATTAAAGGGTTAACATTTAATTCTGTAAAACTATTAAATAATTGAAATTTTTTAAATAATATTATTTCAAATGTAAATTTAAATTTAAAATAAAAAAATAATCAATTTTAAATTTATATAAATTTATATAATTATATATTTACTTAAATATATATCGTGATCATTACACGATTATTTTCTTAAATTAATGGTTATAAATAAGTTTTTTAAACACAAGCATTATAATCATTTATTTAAAACAATAAATTTGCCTTTAACTTTGTTGTCAATTTAAAATAATAATTTTAGAAATAAATAAACAAGAAAAAAAAAATCGTTCATTAATTAGAATAAAATGGACTTAAGGTAATAAATTAGCATGTTTTCTTAAATTATTTAAAGTGCTCAATATTCCTAAATCACAATTTAAGTCCTCGTAGTTTTCAGCCTTTTGAAATTGAAGAAACATCTTTCAGTCAAACATCAAATAAATTATTTAAGTAATTATAAATTTTATTTTGTTCAAAATAATTATATAAAAAACAAGTTTAATATTGTTATGTTCTGAAGTCTGATTTTATAAATAAATATTATCATAAAAAAATACATTTTATTTTTATTATAATATTAGCAAAAAAATTATATACATAATTTTTTTTTAAAAATTAAACAATGTACACCAAAATTCTGTGCATCACACCAGAAAGAGAATTAGTATATTATATTATAAGGTCTTAGACTCCTAGGTCATATGAAAACCTAATTTTTTGACTCATGACATACTTATTTTATCGACATGACAATTGTTTATACAATTAATTTTTAATCTCACATCAATTAGATAACACTTTTTTATCTCACACTTACTTTACAAATAAATGTAAATGTCTTATTATTTTTGTAAGCTTATGGTTTTAAATTATAAATACATTATTGATATATAATAATATATTATATATGAAAGAGAGAAATAATAATTCTTTTGGCTTTGTAATAAAAGGTTTTGAGATATAAACTTTAAGTTTTGATAAATATTCTCAGTAGAATTTTTTTAATTTAAAAATATAATAATAAAATAAAAAAGATGTATATTTGAGATTAAAATTTATACAAAAACTTGAGAAAAAATATTATTATTAATGCAAAATGACGTAAATTCAAGTGTATTAAAATATATTATCATATTATTTGTAGGTTAAAAAAAAGGTTATGATAATTTTAAACATTGTATCAAACAGAACCAATATGATAAAAACTTATAATAAAATTATTCAAATATATATATTAAGATAAATTTATTTTTTTATTATTTATAAATTACTCAATTTCGATTAAAAAATTGATACTTGGTTTATTAAACTCTAGCCAAGTTTTGAGTTGAATTTAAGCTGAAGTCAACCCGATTATATCCTATGCTACACTACAAATGCTTAATTGCAATGTTAATTTTCTAACCTACAAATAGATTATGTGGGTGTGGGTGTGGGTGTGGGTGTGGGTGTGTACAAATGCATGCTGGACTGAGATAAAAGAAAATTATGGAAATAAAACTTATTGAAATGAAAAATGCATTTCTCGGGAAACACTAAAATTGTTAATAGTACAGAAAATCCAGTTTAAGGTACTGGTGTGAATAAAAGCGTGAATTATTCCTTGAAAATTAGTATTTAATTTTCTTTATAAAACTCTTATTATGGAACAGATCCTAAACCTTCCATTCCCAAGCAACAGCTACTGCAAGTACTCTCAAAGCTTCCAACCGAAAACCTTAGGCATTCTTCTTCACCTCAGCTGATTTTATGATATCAATGAACTCCGGCTGCCGATGTTACAACGTAACATGATAAATATCATACCGAAATAAATAGAAGAGAAGGAGAGGACGAGAAGTATCAATATTTTTTTACCTTAAGTGAAGCTCCACCAACCAAGAAACCATCAACATCAGGCTGAGCTGCTAGTTCCTTGCAGTTTGCAGCAGTGACGGACCCTGAAAATAATAGGGCATCCAGTTCATAACAAGAGCAAGAAACCGGGAAGAAAATGCTACCTGTATTTTGCTATAGATTAAGGGATTTTTGTATTAAAAAGGTCACAGTTTAGGAATACGAAAGGAGACTACAGATGTTGAGATTCGAATCCTAAACCAATAGGATGCCACCTAGTTAAGGTGGTTGAATGAGCCACAACTGGGTTAAACCTTGTATTCACTATTGTTAAAGGCTATGTTACTAGGACTGGGGTGTGAATGTTAGATACTAGCATATGTCCAATATGGGTATATTCAGTCCTTTTAAAGTTTTTACATATTCAGAAGGCCAATAGAGAGTCATATCCGAATACAAGTCAAACACATTGTCGTGGACACAGGTACTTAGAAAATATATTGAAGCAACATGGGTACTTGAGAATCTAGCTTTCTTATTTAACCTGTAAATAAGGGCAAGCCTTTCTTAATATTTTACAGAAGCATATTTTTGTTTATGAACTATTAAGTTGAATATCTTAAGAATATGAAGTCTCAAAAAGAGAGGCAAGAGTAAAAGGATGATGTGAAATACCTCCATAAATAATCCGGGTTGATTCAGCAACTTCGGGACTAACATTAGCCTGAAGCCATTTCCTCAACTCAAAATGTACCTATTACAGACATAAAAACTTTGTAAGTAAAAACTTCACAAAGGAAAATTATGTACAAGACAATCCACATTATTCCTAGAAATTGAACGCAAATTATGACCTAAGGTTTTTCTATATTGCATGCATAATAATGTTGAGGTTATAAAATTAAAACATCCTTACTTCCTGAGCTTGAGCTGGAGTAGCAACCTTCCCGGTTCCAATAGCCCACACAGGCTCATATGCCAAAACGACATTAGTCCAGTCTGATATTTTTGCTGCCATTGGAAATTACACAGGAAACCCAACCTATGCTTAGATTTTGTAGCAGTCTCAATTTAGTGATGCAAAAATAGCATTTTTTTTAAAAAGACCAGGGTGTGTACTGAAATATACTGATACCAAGGTGAGTAATCACTCATTTTCACATGAATATCAATGGAATACAGTCATAAACAAACATTATTTTGAAAATAAAAATATCTGACACTAAATAAATATGCAGCAACAAGAGTACAATGCAGAAAGGCATGAAATATTTCATAAGGTTTAGATGTTCAAAATAGACTTCTCTCAAGAGAAGTGAGAATAGAACATACGGAAAGAAATCGCTGCAACAATGCATGTGATAGAACAAATATAGCATGAGCATCTAAATAATTAACAAATATTGGTGACACCAAGTCATTGACACAACATCTGCTATCTTGCCACGTATAAGTTTAGAGTATCACCAAAAGAATAGCACCAGGGGTTTTATAAAGGTAAAGAAGGCATTAAATACATACCTGCAATTGCTTTAGTTTGTTCAGCAACAACCGCCACAGTAGATCCTGCTTCACGTTGCTCAAGTGTTTCCCCAATACAAGCTATCACCTTCAAGCCTTGAGAAAGTGCATAAGCAACCTTATCCGCAACGAACTAAAACAAATGAACCAAAATTGTGAAGTTAACAAAATGCTGAAAGTTTAACTGATAAGAAAAAATGAGTATCAGTCATAGTATTGGAAATATAACAGATGTTAGTATTTATAGTCCGATCAAACACAAGTTACCTCATTTGACTCCATCAAAATAAGTCTCCTCTCAGAATGACCAATAATAACCCAAGGAATGCTCAAATTGACAAGCATCTCCGCACTGAAAATTAAAACAGAATTCATAACTTAAATGATCTCTCATCCGTAAAGCAAACCAAACTAATGACTGTATCAAATTTCACTGATGTGAAGCATTTGCTCAAAGCCTCAAATATATATATACATCATCCTTTCTTTGCCTATCAATATTTTATTTGTTCCTATGAAACAGAAAAATGACACTAAATGTCAGGTTAAGCAAAAGCAGAATAGCATCTTAACCCAAAGAATCGAAAGGGAAAGTCGATTGAAGAACAAAATAAACGGTATGGAAAGGCTAAAACAAAAGTAATAGTATAAAGTAAAATGAGGGCATACCTAACTTCACCAGTGAAAGCACCTCCTTTCTTGACCCAACAATTTTGTGCAGCGACTTGGAACTCAGGTCTCAGTGAAGTTTTTACCAAAGGAAGGAACAAAAATGGAGGGCTAACCACAACCTCTGTATAAGGATAGCATGTTACCCCAAATTAGCCATCCATTATATCATCCCTTTTGAGTTTTGATAACAATAAAAGAGAAACTAATTGTAGCAAAGAAAACAAGAAGTCTAACAATAGAAGAGGCAAAACATCACTGATCCAATTACCAAATCCAATGCTTATCAAGGAAATCAGTCAGAAAACTGCTAGGTAACTGTATGATTAAATTGAACCCAAAGAAAACAGGAAAACAATAATGAAATTTGAGTAGATCCACGGTGCATACTCTATAAATTTCTTTTATAAGAAAATGAAAAAAAGCAAATAGACAACACTTTTTTATGAATTTTAGTGTTTCCATCAATGATAAATGCTTCAAAACTGCAGTACAAATCAAGTTCAAACGCTATGTTTGAGAGCATGGATTTTAAATTTTTTTATTTCTTTATAAATTGTGAGAATGGAATGCAAGCATAATATATAATTAATTAAAATTCAATATGATTACCTTTTGAAATGCATTAAACATGATTTTCACACTCACAAATACTTACAGGTACTTCAAATTCACCAGTGAATAGTCATCCAACAAATCCATGACTTTGGAAAATAATCATGAATGAAACATTTTAATGTGCTTTTTTACACAATTTATACTACTTTTCAAATCTAAATCCCTCTTTCGAAATCCAATTTTCCAAACTCAACTCAACCTGAATTTTTTTTTTTTTAGTAGTAAATCAATTGGCTTACCAACAACATCCGGAGAAGGCACCTCTCCAGCATTCAAAGTACTCACAATCTTATTCACTTCCTCAGTGGTTCCATTCTACAAAAAAATAATCGCTTCAAATTAGACATCAAGTTCACTTGTTTATATGACCGAACAAGAAAAATCATACATCGTTATATTATTAAAGATCTATCAAGAATAGAAACTTTTCCCTAACACGATTAAATGATAATTGTAAAATCAAACAGAAAATAGATCACCCGATTCTAATCTCAATCAAATTCTTGAAATACTTCCGCAAAAAAATAAAAATAAAAAATAATGCAAAAATCCGAAGAGAAATACTCACGCATTTCCAATTTCCGCCGACGAAGAATTTCCTTCCCATCATTTTCTTTCTCGACGATCACGAAAATTCAGCGAAGCTCAGTTCAAAGTCTCAACAAAGCTTGAGCAGATTTTTGGCCCTCGCTTTGGTCGCTTCTGGATTGATATATAAAAAATTAAAAAATTGTATTAAACTGAAAGTACTGTTATATCCAATAGATTCGAATATTCCTGGAAGAGATTAGGGGTAATTAAGTAAAACTGAAAGACGGATCGGGTTTTCGGATTTTTAGGTCCGTGTATAGTGGGGCCCACAGGATTGGTACGGAACCTTTAACGTCCACCACTCGATACTGATGCGTTTTCGGCATCATGGGTCATGCGCAACTTTGATGATTGTGGTGGGCATTTTATTTTAGTTTACTTTTTATGAATTTTGCTACCTATTAGCCAATCAATTATTTTTTTTAAATATATTGGAAAATGTAAATAAGCTATCGATTTTTATATTTTTGCATGATGTTAACACTATTTTAAATAAAATAGTATATTAATCTTCATCTTTTAAATTTTTTTTCATTTTTTTTACTAATATGAATTTAGCTTATTTTATAATGTTTTTAAAATATTAGTCTTTTAGAATGTAAAAAAACCCTTTAAATATAAGTAGAAATGGGTTTAAATTGATTTCTTATAGCTGATCGAGTCTTATATTTATTGGTATAAGTATTGTTGTTTATGAAGGAAGACATGACTTCGAGTACGTTGAAATATATTATTATTTTATTTTTAAATTAGGTAAAAACTATAAATAATTATAAATATTATGTCAAAAAATATATATAATCATAAATTGTTCAAAAAAAATTAATTTCTCGTAATATTATCTTTTTAATAATATGTTAAAATAATATTACTTTACTAATTTATATGTATTTTTTAGTCTTTAATCAATTTAGACTTACAAGTTAATCGAGACCAATTCAATTAATAAATTATTTAAAATTTATTTATTTCATAAAGTAAATTATATTATCACAATAAATTTTTATTTTTTATATTTTCTAAATTAATAAAAAAATTAATAGTAATATTTAAACTTAATACATAATGAATTTTATAGCTTTAATAATTTTAACATTTCATCCAATATTTTATTTAATTTATATTATGCGTGACAATGACATTTTAATGAACACTGTTGAAATATTTCAACATTTTTGTTGTTTCTTGGCCACAAATCATGAAATCTTATATTTTGTGAATTTTTCTTTTTGAGAATATTTTTCGTGGAGTTAGCTGTGGTCTCTATTGTGAGGTTGCTTTCTCATGGTATTGACTAAATATTAAAAGGGTAAATCACATCAATTGTTCTTAACTTTTATATAAAATCACGTTTTGACCACTAATTTTTAAAATTTACGTAATAATCATTAACGTGATCGAATTGTTACCTTTTTATCACTCATTCGTTACCTTTACTACCGTAGTATACCTTAATTATGGATTTTTCCAACTCACTGTAAGAATTGTTATCTTTCAAAGAAAATGTATAACATTTACAATTTCTATCGTTTTACAAAAGATAAGATAAAACCTTCTCCTAGATTTTATTGCTTAAATGCAACCCTCTAACTTTTGTGGCTCAACTAGAAACCTTTTGCCAATCACTTAAGGTTTTGAAACCTCAAAAACCTTAAGTAACTCTTTACAACAAAGAGGAAATATGTAAATAGTAAGGACTTCTCAAAAGTGTGTGCTTACAAGTGTTATCTCCCTTGAATAATGGAATTGAAAATTATAGAAATATCTAACAATAAGTACCTAAAAGATATGTACAAGAGAAAAAGAAGAAAATCAAGAATTGAAGACTTTTCTCTTGATTTCTATACTTGGGTGTTCATCTCCTGAGTCTTGGAGTGTTCTTAGTGAGTTTTTATACCAATGAACAAGTTTGTGGACATTTATGGTAGTTGGGGATGTATTCTAACCTTTGGAAGAAAAAAAAATTTAGGCCAAGAAAATTGTTTATGCAAGAGAGGCCACAGTGATAAAAGCAATGTTGATTAAGAGCTTAAGAGGTTGAAGAAGATGGAAATAGGAGAAAATAGGAGTAATGTCGGAAGGGAAGAAAACAATTAGGGAGGGAGACAGGGATGGAAGAAAAGAAGGGAGAGAGGGAATGGGGGGAGGGGAGGCAAGTCAAGTGAACCGATGGTTATCCCTAAGTACGTTGTGTTAGAAATTTTGGTTTAGAAAATAAAGTTTTTAAGCATAATGGAAGCTTAAATTGTTTTCTTAAAATCAAGTTTTATGATATTCATAACAATATTCTATTGAACAAAATAGAACTTGTGGTTTGTATGAGGTGTTGTAGGTCATTTCTCAAATTTTAATTGATTGATATTCTTTCCTATCATTGAACCCCAAATTGCTTTGAAAGTGGGTCAAACAAAATGAACCAAGTGTACAACATGAAAAAATTTAAGTAAATGGAAACTATGAGATTTCCCCATAAAATAAATTTTATTTAAAAAATAAACTATTACTATTTTCAGATAGAATAACAATGCTCAATAATAGGTGTAAATATGTTTGAACATGGTTCTTATTTATAGAGATTTTTTACAAAAGTTTTGATTGAATAAAGTGTAAATAAATAAATGATAATATTTTAATAGAAAAAATGGTGCTCCACTAGAATTGGAACACAATAGGCAATGACTAGACCTGTTAATGGGTCGGACTACCCGGCCCGGCCTAAAGGCCCGCCTGAAATGTGAAAGGGTTTGGGCAAAAATATAGGCCCGAAAAATAGGCTTGGACAAAAAAATGAGGCCTGTTTAAAAAATGGGCCTGGCCTCGGGTAATGTATTTTTGGCCCGGGCCCGGCCCGGCCCGAATTCACTAAATGACAAAAAAATTGCTTTTTTTAATGTGATTTTCTTGTTGTTTTCTCCCTATTTTGCTACCATATTGTAGCGACGTAAAAATTTTGGTTTCGATCGCTAATTGAGGTATTTATTGGAAATTTGAAAACCGACTTTCGATTTTATTAAAAAAGGGAGTCGCCGCCGATCTTTTTCTAGGTGTGATCGGACACCTAATAAATCATCTTTTTTTAAAAGAAAATTTATTCTTGAACAAAAAATGAAGGCCAAGTTTAGGTCTACGTTAAGAGCCAGAGAAAAAATAGGGCTCGGGAGTCGGTTACATGTGAGGAAGGTATTAGCACCCTCGCAACGCCCAAATTGGTATCTTGTTAAACATGTGTCGTCTTAATTTTCAAAAATACGAGTTCAATTTGACATTTAATCATGATCCGATCAAAACACGATAAATTTTTTAAAAGTTTCAATTTCTTTTGAGAATGACGTTCCGTTTTTAACATGAGCCGATGATATTCACCCAACATAGCGATGAAATCAACGGCTTAATATTAAATCGGCGCGTTGCCTTATTTATTGAACTTAGTTAAAAACAAGAATGAAAATATTTCTAGATAAAGAAAGTAAAAGGAAACTATATTGATGTTGAAATAAGATGTGAACAAATAGGCTAAATTCGGAACAGATAAATAATAATAAAAAGTTAAGAATATACGAAGCAAATAATATGTAAAACATTAGCAATGTATATGCGGTAATAATGGTGTAAAACATTAATAATGCATATGATATTAAACATGATAATAATAGTAATAATGTAAACATAAAATGGTAATGAACATATATATAAAACATATAATACTAGATTAAAAGTATATACAATATGAATTGAAAGCAAGAATAATTATAATAATGATAATAATAATAATAATAATACAATGATAATGTTATATAAATATATATGTATTAAAAATATATAAGTAACAATAAGAATAAAAAATAATATACATAGTATTAAAATATATATATATAATATAACATTAAAAATACTTGTATAATGTAGTTATAAAAATAATATATATTCATAAGATAATATGTAAAAAATGTAATATAGCATTTGAAATATACACATGATACACATAAAGATGTAATATTAAAAAGATACATATACGTAATATATATATATAATAAAATCATGTATATATTATAGTACTAAAATATTTACATAGTATACGCCTATCAGAAATAATAACAATGTTAAAAAAACAACTATTAATAGTACATAAATATACACACATATACATATATATTAAAAAAATACATAATAATATTAAAGAGTACGTACATACAATATATATACATATAATATAGTTATTAAGAAAATATATACAATATATAATATTAAGAATATATATACAATACATATAGAGCTGATCATGGGTTGGGCGGCCCGGCCCGGCCCGAAGGCCCGCCCGAAAAATGGGAGGGTTTGGGTAAAAATATAGGCCCAAAAAATGGGCTTGGGCAAAAAAACGAGGCCCGTTTAGAAAACGGGCCGGGCCTCGGGTAAGAGTTTTTTGGCCCGGGCCCAGCCCGGCCTGGCTCGAATTATATATTAATATATTTTTTTATTTTATTTTTAATTATTTTAAATTTTTAATATAACTATTTTTTATTATATTATTAATTTGTGTATTGTTTTAAGAATTGTTTTAGTATTATTTTTATTTGTTTTAATATTTGTTTTTATGTTTTTAAATATATTTGATTTATTATATTTTTAAATTTTTTTATTTAATGAAATAAAAAAAACTTAATATGGGCCGGGCCGGGCCTGGCTTGGGCTTAGTAATCTTATTTCGGGCCGGGCTTGGGCAAAATTTTAGGCCCATATTTCGGCCCGGGCATAGTAGACGGGCCTAAAAATTTGTATGGGCCCGGCCCGAACCCGGCCCGGCCCATGATCACCTCTAAATACATATGGTATTAAAAAAATAGTATTATAAAAACATAATATTTAAGAATGTATACCTAGGATGATATAAAATACATACATGGCGTAGTATATATAAAAAAATACATAACTAATAGTATTAGAAAAAAAAATACTTGATATATATAAACATATACGATATGTATATATACATATATTAGAAATGACAATAATGTATAAAAAAACTATTAATACACTACATAAATATGTACATGTACATGTATAAATACTAAATGAAAATCAATACTAGTACTAATAATATTTAATAATGAATATAATAATAATAAATATTTATGCATATAATAGTAAAAAAACGGGATATATAAAAAAATAACTAAATAAAATATAATAATAACGATATAAAAAATAGTAAAATAATATAAAAAATTAAATATGTAAAAAAGGACTAAATTCGAAACAATAATGAAGTTTCGGGGCCGATTTAAAATGGAATAAAAGGAAAATGACTAAATCCAACACGCAAACAAAGGGGAGGGACTAAATCTGGCAATAAACCCTCCCTCCCAAAACGCACAGCATTGCAGGGGACTAGATTGCAACGCGCGCATGACCTAGAAGGACCAAAAGCGCAATATTCCCAACTATTAAAACGTTGAGCTTGGCCAAGGACTAAATGGAAAAGCGCAACAAAGTCCAGGGCCGAATTAAAAGCAAAAAATATTTGATTGTATATGCATGAAAAAGCGGAAGGATCGATTGCGCAAATAGCCCCTAAGAGCAAAAACGAGCGGATCCTGAGTGGGTAGGGTCGGGTCGACCCGACCCAGGGAAAAACGACATCGTTTTGTGCCCTGGGTTTTAAGGCCAAAACGTGTCGTTTTCAATCTGTATAAATACCCTAAAATTTAGAAAAAAATTCATTTGAAGCCCAAATCAGAAGGAAAAAAATAGGGAGAGAGGGAGAGCTGAGCGATTTCCGGCCAATGGCCGGTCACCGGACCGCCGTGCGCTGTCGTCGCCGGCCACCGTGGCCAGAGTTTCGAAAAAAGGTAATTTTTCTCCCTTTTTTATATTTTTATTTAATATATATATGTATGGTTTATGTATGGAATAAATATTATATATACTCACAGATTAGAAAAAATGAAAAGCAAAATAAGTAGACCTTGATTCCCTTTTTTTTTATATATCTTGATGCGACTTTGGTATAAATATCGAAGCCTTTTGGTGTTATTTGCTTTTGTATATCGGTTGTTGAAATTTGATTAAGATTGCCGAATGTTTTTGTATTTTCTGCTTTTTGAACTGCTGACCTTTTTACAATCTTTGATTCGGATTTTTATAACCCTTTTACCTTTGTTTTTTTACTTCTATTGTATTCTATTTGCAGGAGTAATTGAATGGTGGAGGTGACAAACGGCATGGGGGCTCAGAGGGCAGGTGAATGGTGCTGCAGGCTTTGGTGACAGAGGTCGGTGGTGGATGGGATGTTGCGGCGCCAAAAAGCTAGAGGGCTAGGGTTTTTTTATTTGTTTTTCATTTGGGCTGCTTGGGGTTAGTTTGGGCTTAGGTTAATACTGGGCTTAGAGTTTGGGTTAAAGTGTTGTAAACGGGCTTGGGTTTTATGTATAGGTTTTGGGTTATTTGTATTCGGGCCCGGGTAACTTGGGGTGGTGAGCTGAGGGGTTAGTTGAGTTTAATTTGTATTGGGTTTTGGGGTTTAGGGATTAGGTTATAAATGGGCCCATGTAATCTTGATATACACAGGCCCAAAATTGGCCTACAACACATATTACTATTAGTTGTTCATATTTTGTTGTTATTATTTGGATATTATATAAAACTTATTTTATTATTAATATTGTTATTATTTTAAAGGCATTTGTTAATTTTATTATTATTTTAGAGGTATTTGCTTGTTAAGTTGCATCTATCTTAGTGTTATTTAAGTCTACATATTTTTAAAAATTTATTTTCAATTTGTTGGAAAATATTTATTTTGATTTATTTTGTATTTTTTATGTATTATATATATTTAAAAATTATATAAAATAATATAAAAATAAATACGGGTGGGTTGGGCCGAGCCCGGGTTTTAGTATTTTTATTTGGGTCGGGCTTGGGCAAAATTTTAAGCCCATTTTTTGGGCCAGGCCAGGCCCGGGCTCAATGAATGTGCCTAAATTTTTAATTGAACCCGGCCCATGATCACCTCTAGCAATGACACTCCCTACGGAATATTAGGGTTTGTCGCCCCTTCGATTTAATTGGGCCTAATGGGCATTTATTGTATTATGTACAGTTATATGTGTTATCCGGACTTTTATTCAAACCTTATATTTTATTCAATTAAATTATTTTTTATACATACCAAAATATTAATTAAATTATTTTTCAACCCAATTCTAATTTCATTCAAGCCACAACAACTTTACTGTTTTAGAATCCATGAGAAAATTAATTTATTTGCCTTATTCAACAAGTCGATGATGACTGTAATTAATTTAATTCTTATTTCGAACTTCAATTATTTAATTACGGTCAATTAAATAACAATTTGAAAAAATTAAATTAATTGTTAAGTCATCTTTTGTATTTAGTGACAAAACACATTCTCTATAGATATGATTCATAAGATCCATTTATATTACTTATTATTTTCATTCATGTCTCAATTATTAGTTCTAAATGCAATTTGTTTTAGGTTATCTAGAGCTAGTGGATGAACCGATTGAACATATATAATTAGGGCTCAAATAAATTGTACTTAAGTTTTAACTATTTATCTATTAATTACAATTTATTTAATTATGAAGTCATTCTGCTATAATACCATAACTAAACTCTCCCTTATTATATATTAGGAGTTTAGGACTAGTCAAATGAATTGAGAACTATGATTTTTACCAATAATATATATTAAAAATATAACAAATTACAATAAACTAATATAAAAAAAACAAAATCTGAAATAAAAAATCATCAATTTAATTAATTCTAGTGGTTATAGTTTTTTAAAAAGTTTCGTAGGGTTCATTTTAGAGGTGATCATGGGCCGGACAGGGTCGGGCCCATATAAAATTTTAGGCTCGTCTACTAAGCCAGGGTCGGGTCCCGCCCGAAATATGGGCGTAAAAATTTGTCCAACCCAGCCCGAAATAAAATTGCTAAGTCCGAGCCTGGCCCGACCCGGCCCATATTTTTTTTTTGCTTATTTCATTAAATAAAAATTTTAAAAATATAATAAATCAAATATATTTTAAAACATAAAAACGAATATTAAAACAAATAAAAATAATACTAAAATAATTCTTAAAACAATACACAAATTGACAATATAATAAAAAATAGTTATATTAAAAATTTAAAATGATTAAAAATAAAATAAAAAATATATTAATATATAATTCGGGCAGGGCCGGGCCCAGGCCAAACAACTCTTACCCGAGGCCTGGCCCATTTTCTAAACGGGCCTCATTTTTTTGCCCAAGCCCATTTTTCGAGCTTATATTTTTACCCAAACCCTCCTATTTTTCGGGCCGGGCCAGGCCGAGCTGCCCAGCCCATGATCAGCTCTAGTTCATTTGTTTGCATGTAAAATGTTTTTCGTAAAATATTTTCATTTTTTATCGTGTTTGTTTGGTGAAAAATGATTTACCAAAGAAAATCATTCTTAAAAAAAAAGGGTAAAATCAAGACTTTTCCCGAGAAAATAATTTACCATTTTTTTTTGTAAGATATTTTTCAAAGCAATAAAGCTTTGTTCACTGTCTTTATTATCAAAGAAACAAAAATGGGAAAGCTCTCTTCACCGTCAAAGAAAATAATTCATTATATTCTACTTTTATATCTTTTTATGGTTTAGTCATTAAAATCTACAATTTAGAGTGTATTTTGCTGATTTTCATATTTAGAAACTAATTATATGATATCTTTTAGGCTTTTAGCTGCAACTCTTTTATCCCAAAATAAATGTTTGCTTTCATATTTGTTGTCTATTTCTTGTCAATGCCAATTCTGCTACTCCTTTTAGATGAAAAAGTTAATGGCCGGCCATATCAGGCTTATTTGATTGTGAGCTCCTTGGGAATGCACTTAAAAAATGCAGTGACATTGATAACTATTGTCCTTTAAATCTACGAGTAGACAAATAGAGTGAAGGTTGTATTTTTATTAGCATTTGCTATCTTACTTTACTTCATGCACTTGCACGCCTTGCAGTCATGATATTTCTAAGCATTCACTCGGATACCTGGAGCATTTGTGTCGGAAAGTTGGATTTGCTTATATAAAACTTATATGTTCATATTTTAGTTCCACAATATTTCTTATTATGTTATATATATTTTTATTTAATTTTCAAAAACATTTGCCTTGCTCTGAATTTTGGACATCTAATGGAGCCTCATATTTTACACAAAGATAATTAATTTCAGCTCATGAGCATAGATTGGTAATGAGGGAAAAGATGTAATTCTAAAGGATTGCACCTAACTACCAAAACTACTGTCTATCTACTACTTATATTTGTTCATTGATTATCAATATTTGATCAAGATTGCTAATCCTTGCCATGATTTGATTCCAGTATTCAAACATTTTTCTTCTATTCTCTCTTTATTTCTTTTGATAGGTTCCAACACCTAAGGCCACTAAGGAATCTCCTCTTGTTCTCAATATGTAATTCTGACCATATCTATCTCGTCCTTTTAAACAAGTCACTCAAGTGACAAAGTTAATTGTTGAAGGTCTTTTTGCATAAATACCACTTTTTATTTATAAGGGGAAGGGGGTAAGAGATTAATTCAGAGATCAAACTTGAGACTAATGTCGACTGCAGACTTGATATCAAACCCTTTGTCACCCCAGTAGTGTTTGTTTATGTTCTACTCTTTGTGTTTTGGTATGGGTTTGCCTATGAAAATTAAAATAAACATGTAACTTTTCATGGTGCCTTTGCCCAGCAGGAAAAACGTAGAGTGTATGAAGGAAAATAATGGATAATATAGACTTTTATGAATTAGCTCAATTATTATCAGCTTGTCATGTTACTAGGAATATGTTACTCCATTGGTAATTAATAATTTACTAGGACAGGATGTTTAAAAGTGGAGATGTTTTGAGTTGTAGAGTTTAGTTACCAGAAATGTTACAGATACGATAATGTCATTCCAAGATTTTAAGTATTTGTAATGACCCAAATTTTATGGTTATCGGGAAAGTGAATTTTCGGGTCTCTGTTTCTAAAAAATGGATTCGTAAATATTTATTAAAAATATTTACAAAGTCAATTGAGTGGTTAATTAGACTTTGATTAAGTAAATTTAGCTTAATTAAGAGTAATTAGCGGAAAAGGATTAAATTGAATTAAATGTGAATGTTTAATTATAAATTAAAGAAAAGTTAAAAGGACCAAATAGGTAAATATACCAAGTCCCATAAATGAGGCGGCAAATGTGGATAAAAATCTTAAATTTTTTCATGAATGTATTATTTAATAAGACTATATTATTAGTATATTATATTATATATTATATTATATAAATAAGTAAAGAAACATAAGAAACAGAATGAAATTGAAACGAAACAGAGAAGAAACAGGGGAGAAAGAAAGAAAGAAAAAGAAAAAGAAAAATTTAGGTTTTCAAAGTTCAAAGTTAATTTGTCAATGTGGTATTGAAAATCTCGGCTAAGAAATGACAAGACAAAGTCAACGGGAGTTAGCTCAAAAATTACGGTTTGTATTTCTATAATCCGAACTTAATATTTAATTATTGAATTTATTATTTATTATGTATGGTAGGTGCATTGATTAAATTATTTGAAATAAAATGAACATTGATTGAAACTGAAGGGTGAATTTAATTAATAATTGTTGTATTTTAATTGAATGTTATGGTAAATAATTAAAGTATGAATTATTGATATTGTGTTTTTATTGAAATGATTTGATTTAAAAATGTGGTGAAATAATTATGAACATGTGTTTATTGTGGAATTTAATTATATGAAAATGAAAAGTGAATTGAATTGTATTAAATTATGAATTAATGTGAATAATTGAGATATATATATATATATTGAATTGAATGAAAATGTATGAGATTGTGAAAACGTGTGAATATATGTAATTATTGGAATGGTATATTAATGAAATAATTATTGAATTGAGAAAGTAAATTATAATTGAAACAGAACTAAGTTAGAAATTATACTGAAAAGTGAGTTAAATACTCTATTAACTAGTCGGGCTAGTCGGATATAGTTGGCATGCCATAGGATATGAAAGAGTACGGGTTTTTGTCGGCTTACTGATCAGACACTTATGTGCCGATTACTGTTACTGTTACCGATTCGGCACTTTGTGTGTCGAATACTGTTACTGTTACCGTTATCGATTCAACACTTTGTGTGTCGAATACTGTTACTGTTGCTGTTCTGGATTTGTTCGATGAGATACTCTGTGTATCGTATTGCTACTGTTACTGTTACTGTTCCAGCTTCGGCCGATGAGGCACTATGTGCCGTACTAGTGTGTTGGTTAGATCCGTGTATCCGTCTGAGTCCGAGTCATGTTAATAGGGGTAATTAAAGGTATAAAATAACTGATTATTACTGAATAATTGTCTGTTACCGAATAATTGACTGTTACTGAATAACTGAATATTACTGAATAAATGATCATTACTGAATAACTGATTGTCACTGAATAAATGACTATTACTGAATAACTTAATTGCTACTGAATATCTGATTTTACTAAATAATTGACTGTTACTGGATAACCGATCAATTGATCGATACTGAATAACTGGTTATTATTGAATAATTGATTGTTACCGAATAACTGACTGTTACTGAATAAATAATTGTTCTGATTGCTAATGAACATTACTGATTGATTAATTGCTATTGAAATTAATAAATGATTTGAAATTTAAAGTAGACAAAAACATTGGTTGGAAAGTGAATGTTTGAATACTTATTGAGTTTGAATAGTTCGATATATATAAATTAATAAGTTTTATAATTGCTTAATTGTTCAGATTATAGAAATACCACTGAGTGTATACTCAGCGTACGGTTTGTTTCTGTGCGTAGGTTAAGTTAAGGCTAGACTGTTGAATTAGCATCCTAGGCCGATCCCGAATTCAATGAGGTAAAGTATGTTGAGTATTGATAATGGCATATACTTAGGATATTTAATGAGAGTCATTTAGGTTGTAAAAGTATTGATGAAATAAGTAAATTATGGTTGGCAACGATATATAGTATGAATTTTGAAATTTATTAAAAATTCGTAGTGATTCTAAATTAGTTTCAAATTAAATTTACTGTTCATATTGGACCACGAGAGCCCATTAAAGGGACGACGTCTTAAAACTATAATGAGTGTGAATATTTATTTTAATTAATGATCGGAATTGGACTGTACTGACTGGTAATGTCTCGTAACCTTGTTCCGGCGACGGTATAGGGTTAGGGGACGTTACAGTATTGTTGTATGAAAAATGAATATTTATAAATAAGTCATTGCAATATATGTAAAAATAATGTAAAATATAAATTTAATAGACATAAAATAAGCTCAATTAAATAATAAAAAATAATAAATTCTCGAATGTATATATTTTTTAATTTAAAACAACTTTTATAAAATATTTTCAAGAAATTTGCCAAACAACACAAAATATTTTATACTGATTATCTAAACACAATAAAATATTAACTTTTCTAAAAAGGTAAGTCATTTTCTAGAAATTATTTTCCGGAAACTATTTTCATTCAAACAAATAGACCCTTAGTATTCGAAAAGTTACAAATTTTACAATTTGCTATTTACTTCAATTTCTATCAAATTAAAACATTTTCAACATAAGGTGAGTTTAGATGAGCGGTGGGCTGCGTTGCAGTGCATTTAGTTTACTTTTTCTCTTATGTTATAATATCGCTACAATATCTACTATCATCGCTATCGCTGTTTTTACACTAACCTCTGTTAAATACATCGTCTATTCAAACCCACCCTTACTAATCCAAATAATATTCAAAATAAACATTTACAACTTTCAACTTAATTAAACGTAAATTTATATTTATAAAATTATTTTATCTAATATACGGAATTAACAATTAAGCTTAATTAAGTAAAATAGGATTAATTGAAACTAAAATATGACTAATTAAAAAATATATAAAATTTATGAAATAAACTCAATTAAGCATTAAAAATATAATAAAATATCAAATGTATGTTTATTTCATTAAAAATAACTTTTATAAAATATTTTTAATAAATTTACCAAATAAGAAGAAATATTTTAAATAAATTTATCAAAACATCAAAAAAAAATAATTTTCCAATAAAAAAAGTTGTTTTCGAGAGTGAAACGAACGGATTTTAAAGTTCATTTAAAACAATGACACCAAACCAAACCACAACCGTCCGATCATCTCCCTTCTCATCGTGGTTCCAAACGCTGAACAAAGCTATTTTTTAATTATTTAAAATTTAAAATTTCAAAAATCCCGCCCAAAAAATTCAAATATCAAATTCAAAATTGCTCGGCCCCTTCCTCAAATTAAACCCTCCCTCTCTGTAACGTTACTCTCCGATCAACAAATCCCCCTCCAACCCCTCCCCCCCTAAAAAAAAGAAGAAAAAGTCCCTCCGTCTAAGAAAAAAACCCCTAATCCACCATGGTTGCAGATTCGAAGCTCCCGCTGCAAAGCAGCAACAATGTAAACACTAAAGCCTCCAAAACTATAGAGGAAACCTACCAAAAGAAGACCCAATTAGAACACATCCTTCTCCGACCCGATACCTACATCGGTTCCATTGAACAGCACACTCAGCGCCTATGGGTGTACGAGAACGATGAGATGGTCCACCGAGACATAAAGTACGTCCCGGGACTTTACAAGATCTTCGACGAGATCTTAGTCAATGCCGCCGATAATAAACAACGGGATCCATCCATGGATTCCATTAAAGTGGTGATTGATGCGGAGCAGAACTTGATTTCGGTTTACAATAACGGGGATGGAGTTCCCGTTGAGATTCATCAGGAGGAGAAGGTTTATGTCCCGGAGTTGATTTTCGGCCATTTGTTGACTAGCAGTAACTATGACGACAATGTTAAAAAGACGACCGGTGGGAGAAATGGGTACGGAGCTAAGCTTACGAATATATTTTCGACTGAGTTTGTTATCGAAACTGCTGATGGAAAACGGCAGAAGAAGTATAAGCAGGTATTCTTTCTCTTCATTTCTTTTAGGTTATTGTTTTGGAAAGCGAAATCGAGAATAACATGGATGTTGGATTTTTCTACTTGATTATTAATTTGAAAGTTTCCATGTTGTCTATTCATTGCTATGGTTGAAGATATAAGCAAATGGTTTTGTTTACTGGGGATGTGATTTGAAATATACTTACTTTATGATCGATTTTTCCTGGTTCCAGGCGTGGGAAGCAAAAATCAGAAAAAAATGCGTGTATGGATGTGGGTTTTTCCTATTTGATTGTTGAAATGAAATTTCGCTGTAGTGTATCTGTTTCTATGGTTGAAGCTTTAAGTGATAGTTATCTTTTAACGTGGATGTGGTTTTGAATATGAAACGAAACTACATATATAATTTAGGTTTAATGTTTCAGTTGTTATGAGTAGTATTTTTTTGGTTCCTTGGAAATGGTTTGCACTAAGGTGAACTGTTGTTTTTCTTGTAGGTATTTAAAAACAATATGGGAAACAAAACTGAGCCTGTTATAACAAAATGTAAAGAGGGCGAGAATTGGACAAGGGTTACATTTAAGCCAGACTTGGCCAAATTTAACATGACTCACCTGGAGGATGATGTGGTTGCATTGATGAGGAAGAGGGTGTTTGATTTAGCTGGTTGTCTTGGCAAGACCGTGAAGGTTGAGCTGAATGGGAAACGCATTGCCGTGAAATCATTTCTTGATTATGTCAACCTTTACCTTAGTGCTGCCTCTAAAAATAAGAGCGAACCTCTCCCAAGGTCTGTACTATGAATTTCATTTGGTGTTTTTTTTGTTTATGTTACAATTGAATGTGTCTTAATCACTTAAAGATGTTTGTTTTACCAGGATTTCTGAGAAGGTTAATGCAAGATGGGAAGTTTGTGTTAGTCTCAGCGAAGGGCAGTTTCAACAGGTCAGCTTCGTCAATAGTTTCTGAGATTATATTTTTAGAGTAGTTTATGCTAATATTCTTGATTTTGCCGTACTTACCAGGTCAGCTTTGTCAATAGTATTGCTACAATCAAGGGTGGAACCCATGTTGACTATGTTACCAACCAGATATCTAATTATGTGATGAATGCTGTAAATAAGAAGAACAAGAATGCTAATGTCAAAGCACATAATGTGAAGAATCATCTGTGGGTTTTTGTCAATGCTCTTATTGACAACCCTGCTTTTGATTCGCAAACCAAGGAAACTTTGACTCTTCGTCAGAGCAGTTTCGGCTCCAAATGTGAACTTCCTGAAGATTTTTTGAAGAAAGGTTTGTTAATATAGCTCACTTGTATTTAAGTATGGTTAGCGATAAATTTATTTACTTACGTGCTACACGGCTGGTGAATTGATTGCAGTTGCGAAGTCTGGAGTTGTGGATAATTTGCTCCAGTGGGCAGAATTCAAACATAGCAAAGATCTTAAGAAGACTGATGGAACTAAGTCAGGTAGTATTCGAGGAATCCCCAAGCTAGATGATGCTAATGAAGCTGGGGGACGGAATTCGGACAAATGCACATTGATATTGACGGAAGGGGATTCAGCAAAATCTCTTGCTGTAAGTTGCCGCCTTTCTAAAATCTCATATTAAATTTATAATTATGATGCATTTCTCTTTACATAATGTAACTATGTTAGGTTAGTTTTGATTTCTTAATGGTTTTTTGTTTTTGCAGGTGGCTGGTCTTTCTGTTGTAGGTCGAAACCACTATGGTGTTTACCCACTGAGAGGTAAACTACTGAATGTGAGGGAAGCCAGCCATAAGCAGTTAATGGAGAATGCTGAAATACAAAATCTTAAGCGAATTCTTGGATTGCAGCAGAACAAGGAGTATACTGATGTCAAATCTTTGAGATATGGGCATTTGATGATAATGACTGATCAGGTTTAGTGTTTCAAAGCAGTTTTCTCACCTTATTTTGTTTTCAGTTACTATCTTCGTTTGCCATCATGCTAATAACTATCATGTTGCTGTAAATAATCTCAAACTCTGCACTTTTCTCAGGATCATGATGGTTCTCATATCAAAGGGCTGCTGATCAATTTTATTCATTCCTTCTGGCCTTCTTTGCTAAAAGTTAAATCATTCATGGTTGAGTTTATAACTCCTATTGTGAAGGTCAGTATTTGTCTTTGGTTAGTAATAATGTACGTGTTTGATGTGTTGTAGAGTCTTTTGTTAATGCTTTTTCTTTGTATAGGCTACTCGCAAAGTCAACAAACAGGAGGAGGAGTTATGTTTTTATACTATGCCTGAGTACCAAGCTTGGAAGGAAAGTTTGGGGAATAATGCAAAGAGCTGGAAAATAAAGTACTATAAGGTTTGTATACTTATTTCTGGTGTTAACCTCTTCACGGTCTTGTAGCGGTTTTTCACTAATGCTATTATGTTGTAGGGGTTGGGAACCAGCACGGGACCTGAAGGGAAGAAATACTTCAAAGATATTGATAAGCACATGAAAGAGTTTGTATGGGAAGGTGATAGGGATGGTGATGCAATCGAGCTTGCTTTTAGTAAGAAGAAGATAGAAGCAAGGAAGAATTGGCTGCGACAGTTTGAGGTATGCAATAGTTATATATATATTTTTTAAAAACATAAAATGCATTGTTTTTAAAGAATCTAAATTCTGATCTTGGTGGAATTTTCTTACGTTTGTGTGTTGCAGCCGGGCACGCACCTTGATCACAATGATAAACTCATCAATTATAGCGACTTCATTAATAAGGAACTTATTCTGTTTTCCATGGCTGATCTTCAAAGATCAATTCCTTCCATGGTTGATGGCCTGAAGCCTGGTCAACGGAAGATCCTTTTCTGTGCTTTCAAGAGGAATTTTGTACATGAGGCAAAGGTTTCTCAATTTTCGGGTTATGTTTCGGAGCATTCTGCTTACCATCATGGTGAGCAGAGTCTTTGTAGTACCATTGTTGGAATGGCCCAGGATTTTGTGGGCAGTAACAACATAAATCTTCTTCGTCCTGGGGGTCAATTTGGTACTCGTAACCAGGTTAGTTGATGTTCATCTTGGTTGAGAAATTGTATCAGTTTATGCCATCTTATCAGTATGTTTACTATTTTCCCCATATATGTAATGCTTACTTCTTTTACATTTCATAGGGTGGCAAAGATGCAGCAAGTGCAAGGTACATTTTTACCAATCTTACTACCATTACTCGATATCTGTTCCGCAAGGATGATGATGGCCTGCTCGATTACTTGAATGAAGATGGCCAATCCATTGAGCCTTCCTGGTAAATTTTACTTCATTGTACTTAATGCTTTGTTGTTTAATCGTATATACATTAAAATTTGTTCCTTTGTTCTTGTTTTTCAGGTATGTACCTGTTATACCAATGGTTCTCGTGAACGGAAGTGAAGGAATTGGGACAGGATGGAGCTCTTATATCCCGAACTATAATCCAAGAGATATAGTGGCAAATGTGAGGCGTTTGCTAAATGGTGAACCAATGGAGCCCATGCATCCGTGGTACCGAGGTTTCAAAGGGACTATTGAGAAAACCGCATCAAAAGAATCTGGTGTTACCTACACCATAAGTGGGATTGTAGAGGAGGTTGATGAGACCACACTGAAAATAACTGAACTTCCAATCCGTAGGTGGACTCAAGATTATAAGGAATTTTTGGAATCCATCATAACAGCAAATGATTCATTCATCAAGGTAATTTTCTCTACTTTCGATTGACATTTCTTTTAAGAACTTCCATCTGATACGTTAGTACATCTCATTGTAGGAATTTAAGCAATACAGTGATGATAGAACTGTACATTTTGAGGTCTTCATGACTGAAGAGAACATGATGTTGGCCAAGCAAGAGGGTTTGATGAAGAAGTTTAAGCTAACAACAACTGTTAGCACAAGTAACATGCACTTGTTTGATTCGAGAGGGATGATCAAGAAATATGACACCCCTGAGGAAAGTATGTGCCACACTTTTACGTATTTTAATGTAGTAACAATAGCATGTAAATTGTCGCAATCTGACCATAATTTGTTTTACTGTAGTACTTGACGAATTTTATCACTTAAGGCTCGAATTTTACGAGAAACGAAGGGTGAGTCTCACTTGAGCTTATTCTGAGTAATTAAAATGTTTGAACAGTGATGTTGATTAAAATTTTGTATCATTTGCTGCAGAAACATATGTTGGACACTCTTGAACTCGAGTTATTGAAAATGGATAACAAAGTCAGGTTTATCCTTGATGTTGTTAAGGGGAACATCATTGTGAACAATAGGAAGAGAGCTGACTTGTTCCTTGAGCTACAAGAAAAAGGGTTTACTCCATTCCCGAAGAAAACGAAAGCTGTTGAAGTAGCAGTGGCGGGGGATATTGATCATGAAGGGGAACCTGAACTTAGCCCTGAAGCAACAAGGGCAAGTGATTATGACTATCTGTTATCCATGGCAATCGGTACTCTGACCCTTGAGAAGGTCCAAGAGCTTTGTTCTGATAGGGATAAACTTGAGCATGAGGTTGAAGAGTTGAGGAAACACACTCCAAAGTCTTTATGGCTGAAAGATCTTGAAGAACTCGAGAAGCAACTCGACGTATGTACCAAGAACTTGTTTTTAGTTAAATTGTGTACTTGTCATTTACCAGTGTTCTGATGCATTCTGTTTCTTATAATCAGGAGCAAGATCAAGCAGACCTGGAAGCAGAAGAAGAGAACAGCAAAAACAGAGCGAAGGGAGGTGTAGCTGGCAAGAAGGCTCGAAGACCAGTGGCACCTAAAAACCCGAAGAAGGTAAACAAGAAAGATGACCCACAAGTACCCGAAGCCTCAGAAATTTCGTCTACGACAGCAATGGAAGCAGGTCAGCTTGATTGTGACTCTATTATCTATTTCCCATTTTACTCTCATACTTCATTTTATTCATCAAGGTTGTACTTTTTGTTTTACAGAAAATGTTCCTGCTGTTGTTAAACCCAAAGGCCGGGCCGGTGCAAAGAAGAAGACAAAGAAGGTCCGGTTCTTCGTTTCCTATATATGATTATATATATGCCTGTTGCTCTTTCAACTGATGACTTTTAGTTACTTGTATGTTTATTAGCAGGATGATAGTGATGATGATGATGACAACGACTTTGATATTCCTGATCTAAGGGAGCGACTTGCCAAGCATAACATCGATTCCTCTCCTGATAATTCCGCTGGTATTTAAGCTATACGTGAATTTGAGCTTATGTTATATTTGTATAATCGTGACGAATTTGAGCTTATGTTATTTTTGTCTCACAGATATGGAAACTGAATTGTTTCAAGAACCTGCTGGAAAGAAAGGGCCTGCCAAAAGGGCAGCTGCTACTAAGAAGAATCCTGTCATTTCTCTATCCGAGAGCATAGGCGAAATCAACATCAGCGATGGAGAATTGGAGGTTGTCGAGCCAGCTCCAGCAGCAACAAAGAAAGGAGGACGAAAACCGGCTGCTCCAAAAGCCAGTAAGCCACCTGCAGCAGCAAAGAAAAGAGGTCCAGCAGCAGGCAAGCAACAAAAGCTTTTGACACAAATGCTGAAACCCGCAGCAGAAGCTGAGGGTTCAGGGATATCGCCTGAAAAGAAAGTGAGGAAAATGAGGGCGTCACCGTTCAACAAGAAAAGCGGTTCGGTCTTGGGGAAGACGAGCGGTTCTTCACTGTCTTCAATGCCGGAAATCGATAGCGATGAAGATGAAGAAGTAGCTGTGGTTGTGGAACCAAGAGCTAGACCACAAAGGGCAAACCGGACCAAGACAACTTATGTTGTTAGTGATTCCGAGACTGAGGAAGAAGTTAATGATGACTCAGATTTCGAGGAAGATTAGGATTGAGGAAAACTGTGATGTTTATCTTTCAGTGTAGGAACGAACAAGTAACTCTAATTCTTGGCTGCTTGTTTATGGTCAACTTAGGTTGTCAACGTTGTGTAAAACTGAAAGTCATGAATTTCCTTCTGTTTCCATTGCTATATGTTCTCATCTTAATTGATTATGCCATTAACATATAATTGGATGCGTTAGTAATCAATTATTATGTTTATGAACGATTAACAATTTAAACCAAAAATAATTTAATAATAAAAGATTCTAGTATTATTTAATAAATAATTTTTTATTTAAAATTAGAACGGCGATTAAATTGTCATTAATTTTTATTGAATAAATCATGATATTATACTAAATGTGATTGTTGATGTAATGATGAAATTGATTATTTTTTAAGGAAGTTAATTTATAATATTTATTTTGAAGTATTAGAAAAAAGAGATAAACAAAAATAAGAAAATAGAAATATTTAATCTAAAACTATGATAACTATTGTATTTCACGTTTGAATTATTATGATTTAATTTATTTTTTCATCGAAGAAATATTTTGAAAATTTTTAAAATCGTTGTTTTGGTTTTGGCGCGTTGTGATGCGTGCATAGTTTCCCGCCAATAAGAAGACAGAGAAAGAGATATAGGGTTCCGTCTACACCGATTCTTAGACTCAGTATTTCAACTCGGGCGAGTCTCAACTCAGTTCTGCATTTCCTTTGGGTTTTCCGAGTCAGTTTCCCAGTTGATTAATCTCTGAAGCCTAAATTATTGCCCAGTTCATCCAATTTCTGGACTTGAAAAACCCTAGATTGCTTTGCGGACATGGCTGGCCAATCTGATCCTCATATCTCTCTTTTCTCAGCCGAAGAGGTTTCCCGCCCTTCTTTTCTTGCTCTTTCTACTGTTTTGAAGTGGTCATTTTACTTAATCTTTCGTTCTGTTTGGTTAAATTAGGTGGAATTTATGGCTGAAGATGAACTGATAGAGATTGTCCCAAACATGCGAATGGATCCTCTCAATTTCATCTGCGTAATCTTCAAATCTGTTTGTCCCATCCCTTTTTTAAAGATTATTTGGGTAATTTGTTTTTGATTATGATTATGATGAAATGACAGGGTGATTTTGGTCCATTTTTACCGCAAATAGCATCCCAGGTGCCGTTGTGGCTCGCGGTGGCTTTAAAGAAGAGAGGAAAATGCGCAATTCGGCCTCCTCAGTGGATGTCAGTTGGTTAGTCACCTTTTAAGTTAAATTGTTTCATATATTTTCATCTGTATGCTCAAATAGGAGATGGTTTTGGTGTTTACTTTGGTTTGCTTCATGTTTCTCTAGTGCCACCACGATTTGACAACGAATTAAGTAAAATGATGGAATGTTTGTTATGTTTCGCGGGCGTAATATAATACCTCGTTGTTTCTTCCTTTTGGTGTAACTGGAGTTTACCTTGTAAGCAATTCGAGCTTGTGGTCCACTTGAAATTTGAGGCTTGAAGCTTAGATTGAATTGGATCAAGTTTAACTCTTAAAGCTTGAGCTTGACTTGGAATAAAGATCAATTTGTTTTAGCTGGCTCAATTAAGTTTGTTTAAATAGTAAAATATGATCTCAACTCTCATGTTCAATTTCAAGCTCAATTATTTATACTTGAGCTTAATCTTGAGTTCGTGTTTTGAATAGAAAATTTTCAATACGAACAAAATCTAAAATAAAGAAAACATTAGGCTTGGGAGATACTTGAGTCTAATTTGAGTTCAAGCATTAAGATATTCTAATTTGACTCGCTTAATGGTTTGAGCTTGACTAGACAATAATTGAGATGAAATTGAGTTTTTTTTCCGAGTTGAACTCGAATAGCTTATAAGCACAAGTGTCTGTTTATACCTTTACTCTTGCCTTCCTGTGTTGTTGGCTGGTCCAACTTTTCATTGGCAAGAGGACGACTTGATTTTTTATCTAGACAAGTCCATTTATCATGATGTGTTTAAACTTCATTGTTTGGGGAACATGTAGCGTTTAAGCAGGGCTTTAGAAGTTGAGTTGAGAATATGCTAGGTTATTGGTTGGGGGTATTATTTTACAGTTCTGCCTTTTGAATATGTTGTAAGTTTCTTCTTGCTTTTTGTTGTGGACTAGAAAATTTGACCCGGGTTTTGGAAGGAGAACGAGAATCTCAAGGGGCATTTCAGGTGCTTCCATTTCATTATGTGGAGATATCTAGACTTCTCTTTGATCAGTAAGCCTTCCTTGACATTTTCCTTACTATCATACAATTTAACGTTATGAAGTCTTTAAGTACTTTGCTTTTTTGTGGATGGCAGTGCACGTGAAGACATTCCTGACATGTATATGGTGAGCTAGAGGATTATTTTAAGCTTATTTTTATTTTCCTTTTGACTTCTGCAAGTAGATTGTCATGAATCCATTTTACAGGTGAGATCTCTTATTGAAGACATAAGGGATGTACGGATTCATAAAGTTGAGACTAGCTTGGAGAAGTTCAGTGGGACATCTGCTGTGAAAGTATGGTTTTTTATCCCGCCATTGTGAATTTGTTGACACTTATTATCGCCAATATTTAGGCACATTGCTAAAATTTTTTCCTCCTAATATGCTTCAGATGAACTGGATTTCCTCACTGATCTTTGTGTCACCCTTGATATCTTTGCCTCTAATCTCTTGAAATTGGCCAGATTCCAAATTTATCTGCTATGGAAGTGAATATAATTCGTCCGTTCGTGGGGAGGGCCTTACAGGCATTTTATAAGCATGATAATCCAGAGAAAATACCAGATGTAGATAGAGCATCTAGTGCACAGACCCGAGCAGCTAACAATGAGCCAAGAGTATGTTCTTGTTTGCTATTTGCCCGTGTCTTATTTAAAGGTCAAACATGAAATGAATAATATTTTGACCATTGGTCTGCATATATTTTCTGGAAAGATTTATATTCTTTGCCTGCTAACTTCTTATCATGTTATGTAAAAATGTCCAAGGGTGACAAATGAGCTTGCCAGATGATCATGATTTAAGAATTTTATGAACGTAATATGTCGTTTTTTTTTTCTGCTTTGCAGCGGCAACTGAGGAGATAACAGATCATTTTCACGTTTAATTCCTTGACTGTGTTGAAAATGGAAACTTCAGCCAGCCACTCATGAAGGTACTTAAGAATCCTACTTGGTGCAATTTGCTTTACAGCTTTCAAATAATTGTGGCATTTGTTTTAGACCCTTGTTGTGTAAAGTTATTAACTTATTGTAATAGCCTCGAAAGTTGTTATTCCCACAAAGCTGTGAAGATCTCATTACTTTGTATTGTATTATGGGGAGTGTTAACTCTTGTCAACTACATTAAATCATTTATTGCATTTTCTAACCCCATGTGATCACTTCCTTCTTTGTAACCTTTAGGCCTGGGACTGATTTTAGTGGATGTTGCGTGTGATGAGAATGCACCGCTAAACTAGGAAAATTGCATGTTGTTTGTCATGGAAAACAATTTATAAGAGTTGAAAATCTAACTCGAGATGGATGTTGATATGATTTATGGGGAAGGGAAAATATCGTTGGGACAATTTCATTTGTTGGTCTCAAAATGAGGATGCCTAAGGTATTTTAATCATGAACAAGTGAGAGTAATGTACACCATAGGGGATCACTGTATTATACTAACCAATCCCAATTCAATGAGTAAATAAATTCTCTGTTGTGATAATCCATATGCATTTAGGGATGGAAAAAAATCTAAAACCAATGTGTTCCGACCTAACCCGATCCAATAAATTTGGACTTTTTTGAGATTGGATTTGGGTTAGGGTCAGGTTCAAGTTTATTTACCGTCTTGCCCTGCTTGGGGATATTTACAATATTGCCCTTCTCTATATTTTAGTTAGATTTCCCGTTCCTACTATCTCCTATGATGTTTATTTATTTTTAAAGAAACTTTTTTGAATTATTTAATATACACTTGATTAACAGCACAACTTTGTAATTACTAGCTTTAAATCTTGATATAAACTCATGTTCTGCTTCCTTTCTCAAAATTATAGCCCAACTATATACGTATATAATATTATACATATTGTTTGTAAGCATAGCAAAATTTGTTTGCAAAATACATGTATATGTATTTGCAAGATTATCAATATTAACGTATTATTAATAAATTTATATAATCAAATTGCTTTGAAGCAAAAATAAACAAATAAAATTATAATTGGGTCGGATTCTTTATTAAATTGTTGGGTCGAATTCGTAGAGTTAGGGTCAGGGCATGGTGGTGATGGTTCGAGCTGGTCTGGGCAGCTAAAATTCCAATCCATCCTGCCCTGCTGTGCCGTGCTCTGCCCTGTTGCCATCACTACATTATTGCTGACAAATTAGAAGGGAGATTTGGGCCATTTGGCACTGAATTGTGGAAAGAAAGGTTTGGCAATTGGGATATAAATGGTTGTGTTATTGTTGTCGTCTAAGGCTAGGCTGTCCCTGTTTTGGATAGACATTTCCTTTTCATATTGAATACTAGAGTAAGCATTCCTGAAAAAAATAGCAATGTCCATTTATTTAATTCAATAGTATTAGCATGGTGAGCTGTTTGGTATATATATAAAATAAACTTGAATACCCACAGAAATGGTCCATGGCATGTTCCTTGTATCTATCACATCCATTGTGCCAAATGTCTATCCTTTGTTGCAAGTAGTCATAAAAGGATATCCATTGTGCCAAATGGTCCACATGGTGTATAGAAAAAGATGGAGACACCCCAAGAGACAGGTGTGGATAAAACCTTAGAAACCTAATAGAAAACTCAAGGAAAGTTTATCTAATGTTCCCTCATCTCACTTGATGGCTGTTTGTTAGCCACATGCTGTGGGTCCCTCTCTACTTTCTGTTTTGTTTATATGATTAATGTATAAGTATAGTGGTTTGAATTAGATTAGATTAATCGATTAGGACATATTAGGATATTGATTTAAATAAAGTATTAGGTTGATTGATTTAAAATATTATGTATCAATTGAGCGATTGAATTGAATTTTTTTATTATTTACAAATTTTTTAACAATTTTTTTATTCTAATTGATTAAATTGGTTAAATTGATAAACCCATACAACTGGATTATAATAACTTTAAATGTGTCGAAAAAAACAAAGGGAAAAAGGTTTGTTCTCATCCACAACTTCCTAGGAAAGCAAATTATTAAATTAATGGAAATGAATCCATAACATGATTTTTGTTGTTGATTGAGCTGTGAGTTTGAGTATGTGTCAATAAATCAAGCTTGTTGGTGTTTCAAAATCTTAGCCACCGAAGTTGTATAGGGATTCAGGAGAAAAGTGTTACTTTTACTAAGATAATTTATGTATTTTCTATCCTTTGTGATTTATCTCTATGGGATAATTTATGTATTTTCTATCTTTTGTTCTAATTGGGATAATTGAAAAGGTAATCTCATTAGCTTAAATTTAAATTCAATTTCATCGATTTAAATTTGAAATGATTTAAATTCGAAATAACTTGAATCTGTAGTGATTTAAAATAACTTGAAATAATTTGGAGATATAATAACTTCACTTGAAAAGTCAATCTCGAAATGATTTGAACCTAAATTGGTTTAAATTTGAAATAATTTGAACTTATTGGTTAGACTTAAAATTGATTAGGATACTAGCCTGATTAGAGAAATTAAATTAATTGATTTGCAAACAAGTATGGACCGATTAAATCAAATTAAAAAAATTAATTTAATTTATTTTTAATATTTTTATGAAAATTTTAATAATTTATTTAATCAAATCAAATCAGAAAGCAATGATTTAATTAATCTAAAACCATGTCCCATAAACATGTTTAAATGTAGATATGATGAATGGATTTGGATGTTAGTGGACAAATTATTTGTGGAAAGCTTGCATTATTGATTCCATCTACCATAGTCCCATTGCCTTGGGAATAAGCAAAGGTAGGATGAATTGGCATTTGCATTTCTTTTACAAGGGAATAATTTGATTCCCTTGTTTAAGATCCATCTTTTTCATGCAATTATTAGATTCCCCTTCCATGGAGATTCAGCATTTGTTGCACCTATGATTACCGACATTACAAACAAGCCGGCTGCCGTTATAGTACTTTTTTTTTTGTCAATTGGTTATTAAGTATTTTTTTAATTTCAATATATCACAAGAAAATAATAAAAAAAAGATTTAATAAATTTTACCTATAGTCGAAAAAACAATTAACCTAATAATCATACTAATACTAATAAAAAAGTTTATCAATGAGCTGCCTAGAGCCAATGCAAATTGCTGTTCTGTTTTCTAGTTTCTTTTGCGAGGAACAAAATATATTATTTAATAATAGTTTTTAAAAAAATTTAATGAAGTTAATATTTTATTATTTTTAATCATAACAGGACGGGGCTATGGTTTAGGTTTGTAGATATGTCAACTCTAAGCTAATACAAGTGTCTCTCATATATGAGAATATTAAGGCAAATTTTTTTTTGGAGTAACTTAAAGAAAACTATTTTTATTAGCGAATATTAATATTTTTTCCTGATTATTTATTTTATCTTTTGTAGCCATATTTTACTGGCTTAATTTTAATTTTTTTACAAAATTATAATAAAGAAGTAATTGGGGAAAAAATGCAAAAAAAGTGAAATAAAAAAGGTTTATTTGTCTTTTAGTTTTTGTGGATCAAACACAAAAAAGACATTGGACTTATTTGGAAGAAGCATTCGGTCAATGAATAAAAAAGTTGAATTTTCTTTTAATTCAATTATAAGGATTCATCTTTTTTTGAAGGTCAATTGTAAGTATTCCTAAATTCAAATATTTAAATTTGACTGAGTTCATAAAATAGAATTTTACAATATGGTTAGACAACTAATTATAATATATATATATATATGTGAGAATTATTTTATGGACCTTTTTTATTATATTATTTTAATCTCTTTTTAATTATTTAATGATATTTTAATTTTCATATTATTAATATATAATTTTGATAATTCTTTTATTCCGAATCTTAAATTCTAGATCTTGAACCCCAAATATTAAATCTAAATTTAGAATTTAAGATTCAAGATCAAATATAAGAGTTAGAGTTAGTGCTTAGGGTTCAGAATTTAAAGTTTAAATTAAAAAAATTAAAATTATGTATCAATAATTAAAAAATTATAATGATGTGATGGGAAAAGTCATAATCATTCAAACTTTTTTGTTGTTGTAATAATAATAATAATAATAATGAATATGTACACTTTTCTTTTCCTATTCTATTTAAGGTAGGTGCTGAGTGCTGACTTGGTCCTAACCCAATTTGGACCACCAATTTTTTTTTTTACTAAAGTTTGTCCATTTATGTTACCTTATTTTCTAAGGAGAAAATAACATTTAAATCTTAAATTTGTTAACTCTTTTAATTTAGTTTTTCAGTTTTTCTGGTTTACATTAGTATTTGAATTTAATAAAATTTTTAATTTTAATTTATGTGATGATATGACATTATAAAATTATATTATGTTATTAATTAATTTTTAAAAAATTATAATTTTTAGATGATGGCATAATATAATATTAAAGCGTTATATTATCAAATGAGCTAAAATTAAGAAAAATAGTGACGTTTAGGTAGTAATATGAACAAAAAGAATTTTAAAAATTAAATTGAAAAAATTATCAAGTTCACTTTATCCTTATTTTATATTACAATTTGTTGTTTTGCCCCTTTATTTTTTTCTTTTTAATTATCAGAACTTGAAGTCTTGAAAAAACTAAATTAGAGGTAGAATCAATTGAAACTTTGGTTTTCGATTTAATGAGTTGAGCTGTTTAATTTCGATCACTTTGAAAACTTAAAAAATATTATATACTAATAATAATAGTTTAAGAATATGTTTAATTAAGATATATTTAATTTTCTTGTTAAAAATAAAAAAATAAAAAAATGTTTTTTTTTTAAATTGTTGATTTCTTTTTTTTTACCTATTATTTTTAATTAATATCAGTAATTTAATCGATTTAATTGATTTAATTTTATTATTAAATGTAATTTGAATTTGGAAAAGAAAAATTAAAGCTTAAGTTAGCTCAAATTCCTAGACCTAAAAGTTGGTGATTTATGAAAACTTTAACATTTTGGAAATTGAAAAAAAAAATTAATGTTATACATATTGGGTATTGCCAAGTTAGGTGCATTCAATTATTAATTGCAAATTAAAGATTTATAGCACTTTTGGTTGGATTTCATAACTCACCATATATTTAAAGCCAATTCTCAATAATAGAGGCAATAAAATTTGTACAACAATACTTGGGAAAATAATAAATTTGAGTCTTTGAATTTTATTTTGTATAAATTATGCATATATATTTTGAACATTAATATAATTATTGGTTCTTATCATATCTGTTCTTTTTGATACAATACTTAGAACAAGAGCGAATCTAAAGGGCTGGCTGTTCTTTTTGATATAATTATTATTTATTCATTTAAGAGTTTTAAGATTTTAAATTAGTAAAGGTAAAAGTGATAAAAATTTGACTTAATCCTTTCAATATTATAAAGATAATATTATAAATATTTTTACTATCATAAAAATTACAATTTAATTTCGGCTCCTCTTAAAAAAATTTTCTGGCTTTGCCCCTGACCTAGAACTATCTATAATTTCTCCCCAACCCTTAAATAAGAGGATAATGCACTTTAGCGCACTCGAAAAATTAATTTTGGTTTAAGTTTTCATGAGAAATAAAATCTATTTTGATTTCGATTTATTTTTGTGTTATAATAATTTAATTTTAATTGTAGTTTTTCAATAGGTATTATTTTTTATTGTAATTATATATATATTTTAAAAAAATCTACAATTCATTTAATTTATATTATTATTTTTAGAATATGGTCAGATTGAATCTTTTCTGTATAAAAAAAGAATAAACCTTACATGATGTTTTAAAAACTGGACCGATAATTTAATAAGTTCGATTACCAATTTAACCATAAATTTTTTATTTTAATTTTTAATTTTATATCGATTTAAAAATGAATTGATATATACTCAAATTTATGATAGCAATTAAACCTAATCATTCATGTCACTCACCTTACCTATTATTTAAAGAAAATCAATTATGATTTTCAGATAAAGAATGTGATGATCTATTTATTATTACTAACCAATGAAGCTTTTAGTTAGAGGCTTGTGAATTGTACTTTTTTACTTTTTTTTTCGTATTATAAAATGAAGATAAATGTCTGATAATAATGTAATTAATGAGAATTGAATTTAAATTATACTTGAGATAGTGAACATCTTGATTATCGGGTCAACACAAAGAATTTTATTTTACTTTTATTTTATATTTTTTGTTTACTTAAGATTATTTATACAAAAAAAAATCCGTATTTAATAAAAAACTATATGTCATAAGATGCATCTTTTTTCAAAAAAAATAAAAATAAATTAACGTTAATAAAAAAAATCACAAAAAAATCCCAAAAAATAAAAAAAGGTAATCTTCAAATGAATGAACCCTTAATCACGTCTTGATACAGAAACCTTATTTAGAATAAAAGAAATATACATATTATTATGATTATATTTTTCTAAAAAATATTATATTAAGAAATTTACTATTTTTAATAATTAAAATTTATCAGAAAAATAAAAAACACTGCAATTAATATAAAAATATTACCATAAATAAAAAATGTTAGTTATCCAACAAAAAAATGATAATAATTAAAAAAAAAAAAAAACAAAACTAACTTCATCTCTGTCATAACGGAAAAACTGGAACCCATTTTCGTCATTTCACATTTCCGCCATTTTAAAATAAAACCTCTTCTTCTCCGTTCAATCGTCAAATATTTCGTTTGCAATTTCCCCTTTCTCTCCCTCTCTGTTCTTTGCCTTATCCCCCAATAAAATAGCCCCTAGTTTTCAAACAAAATTACGAGAACGCCACCCCTTTTTTGGTTGTCGGTGTGAGGAGGGACGGGGAAAATTGTGATCGGACGACGGCGACGGTGGCGGCGGTGTGTTGTGACGATGATGGAGTGCAGTTTATGGATATCCGCGGGGGATCATAAAAATAACAATAGTAATTCTAATAATAATAGTTTGTGGGGGTTTAGCAATGAAAGTGAACATGATTTGGCTTTAATGGTTAGTGATTTCCTGGAAAATAACGGTGGGAGCGCCGGTGCCGATTCTTGGTGTAGTAGCGATAGCGAGTCCGGCTTCACCGATCTTATCCACCTCGCTGATAAAATCTCTGTTAGTATTATCTATTAATTATTTCCTTTTGAGATGAATTTGTTTCCTTCTTTTAGGAGTTCATTTTGATTTGTTTAAGAAATTTGAGGTTTTTCTTTAATTTTTTTCAAAAATTTATTTTCAACATTGGGTTTTGGGTTTTACCGTAATCTTCTTCTTGATATATATATATTTGTTTTAATTTATAAGTGGAAGAACTAGCTTAATTAAGGGTTTAAGGCTTGAAGCTCACGTTTTCTCTTTTTGAAATTGTTTATTTTCATTATTATGGTTAATTTTTTGGTCTAAGATAAAGCCATGGAGCTGAATATCCTAAGGAAATTTACTTTTTTTTATTATATATATTTATATTAGGTTGCAAGTATGAATATCATGGGTTCTTGAATGGACCTATTTTGAGAATGAGAAATGAATTTTTGTGGTAAATATGCCTTCATAATATAACAGCAAACCATAATATTGAGCTTGAAATATGAAGCTTTAGTAATTTTTTTCTTCATATAAACAATCACAAAAACCTTGTTTACATGTTTAGGGATTGAAGAATATGTCAATTCATTAGAAACTCCTATATATGGTTATTTGTTCATAATTCAGATATGCTTATTGGTATTGTGGATTTATGATTTGCCTCACTTATTTGAGACCCCTTTGTTACATGGTCTCTTCTTTGATAATGGTTGTTTTATCCATGTTTGCCACTTCATTAGTATAAAATTATGATTGTTGCAACTAGAGGAGGAGGAAAGAGTGGTGTTTGGGTTGATTTGTATATCTATTCCCATGTTCCCTTTCGATTTCACACGTTTAATATCTGTATCGTGAATTGTTTCTCTTGAATCAATCCTCATAAATTTTTTAAACTGAGGTTGATCAGTAAAGTGTATTGGTTGATTGGGGTGGCTAGGATGAAGTTGTGTCGAAATATGAATATATGATGATAAATGTCGGATGTCGATATCCGAGTTTATATAACACACTGAAATGTTAAGTTTCCCATAAGGTTGCCTTGTTAATGTGTAAATCTGTTTTTTCTTCTCATTATATCACGTTCGATGTTGGTGTTTGTCCTTTTAACATATTCTTTTACTATGGAAAGCATTTACTTGAATCTTATTGCTCATCTAATTCTCTTTTGGTTTGCTCTGTTGTGTTGCAGTACTATAAGCACTCTGTGTGTCACTATGATATGGACTTGTTGTCTGTGGTTCATTCACTTATATTATCGATGGGTGAGACGGACCTACACTCTGTGAAGTCGGGTCCATGTAATGCCAGTTGCATAAGGTATTCCCTTGTAAAGCTGTTGAGGCTGTCTGGGTATGATGCTGCTGTTTGTGTATCGAGGTGGCAGCGTAGTGGCAAAGTCCCTGGAGGTATGCTAATAGCCTCTGAATCCTAAATTTTCCCAAGCTGCTTTCGATTCCTCTCTCTCTCTCTCTATATGTATAAGCATATTTGTTTCAATTTGTTTCTAGATCATTTCATACTCGAGTTTGTTCTTGTCTAGAAGATAGAAAATCGGACCGTTTTTGAGCTTATTCTTTCTAGATGTCTTGCATATGGTGGAAAATCTATGCACCGCTGTATTTGTTACCCTTATTTCCCGTATTGGAGATTTTATCCCTACCATTCATGATGAAAAGTATTGTTATATTTTATGTCATTCCTAGGCAACCTTCCAGAAAATGGTTTTCATTTATGCATAAATCGGTAAAACGATATTAATTTTGACAAAACCAATTATGACATATATATGTAGGTGATCATGAGTACATTGATGTGGTCAATTACAGCAATGGGAATTCCGAGCGTGTGATCATCGATATCGACTTCCGAAGCCACTTCGAGATAGCTAGAGCAGTTGATTCTTATGACCGAATATTGAATTCACTACCAGTTGTCTATGTTGGTTCCTTGACTCTGTTGAAACAGTTGCTTCAACTTATGGTTGAAGCTGCTAGGTCATCTCTCAAGCAAAACTCAATGCCGTTCCCTCCATGGAGATCTCTTGCTTATTTGCAAGCAAAGTGGTACTCACCCTACCAACAACAATTTGCTCCTCTCGAACACGACATCAGCAGCGATTCTTCTTCTTGCCATAAGCAATGCAAAGGACATTTAAGGAGGTTGCAACCTTCCCTTCAATCCGAATTAGAAGCAGAACGACTATTGAAACCTATAAACATCGATAATAGCCGAAGATTGAAGCATGACAGGGCACGACGCTCTTCATTCAGGGCTCTCTGATATGTACAGATTTTGATCTGGAAGATTGAAATTCCTTTTATTTTTGTGAGAGAATGAACTGTATTGCGGCTTTTTTTTTTTTTTGCCCTTTTACCTATTCTTTTTCTTGGTAGTAAAATAAAAGCGAATCTCGGAATGAGGGGTAGGTTCATATAGCTGATGATCGATTGAGTCAATAACCCGCCGCCGCCACGTTTTGTCGTTGAGACGTCTTTGTTTCACATCTCGAGCTGGGGAGCCATTTGCTTCTCGTCGATATTCTAAGCACAGGTATGTAACGGTATCGATGGACGAGAACTGCTGTGGTCCGAAAGGCATTATAGATTGTTATTGTTTTTCCCTAAGCCTAATATTTTTATAAGGTTGGAAAATTTGTTCTTAAAATTTTGTCCTCTTTCTTCCTCATATATGATTTTGATTGTGAAAGATATGCTTTTGATTACAAATATACAATAGTATATTAGTTGCTTTGTTACTTTCTCTGTTCATGTTCATGGTCTATGTTACTTTACTTATTTATTTATTTATTTTTTGAAAGTTACTCTTTTATTGTTAGGCATCTAGTCTAATAAAAATGTTATAAAAAATAGTGTTAGTAGGATTTTTTTCCCCTTAAAATTAGTGTTGTTAATAAAAATTGATATCTGACATTTTAATCGTTAATAATATTATAAAAGTAAAGGGACTAAATTATATAAAAAATTAAAGCATTTAAATTAAATTTTACTTTACAAAATAATAGTTTTAAGGGTTAAAATTGAAATTAGCCATTGTCAAAATAAGTAATGCGAACTTGAAAAGAAGCTGCATTCAAATTATATAATATTTTAATTGAAAGTTGATATTAATAAATTAAACTAATTATTAACATCCTAAAAGTTAGTATCAAATTAGGTTAGAAATTAAACTATAAATATTAAATTTCAATTTCAAGTTCAAATATATTAAAGATCAAAATTAAAAATTAACCATTTAAATATCACGGTGTAGTCCGTTAAATAAGTAAAAGTTATTTTGTTGCGATATTATGCATATAGAGAGACATTGCTAGAGGTTAAGCCTTGGGGAGTGAATAATTTGATATGTGGAATCAGACTGGTTTAAATTAGTTGAGTCAGTGTGGTCTATAGATGGGTTGAGTGTAATAAACATTAATCCATGAAATTTAATGATTGGTTCAATAAGCATTTTACTTATGAAGTTCATTGGTTAAAAGGACATGGTTAGACAAATCAAATGGGTTATAATGTCTTATGTAGAAAACACTAAATAAGTATTTAAGGACACAATTTTTTGGAGTAAAATTGATTAAAGTTTTCAAGGTCGAGTGTTAAATTTATTATTATACCTTATATATATAATATCAAAATAAATATAATTTTAATTAAGTAACTATTTATTAAATATAATTTTAACTAAGTAACTATTTATTCTTTCATTTAATGTACATGGATAAATATATTCATTTTTTAGTGAAAGGATGAAAATGCATTCGGTAACATAATCCAAAGACTACTACAAACTTTACTCAAAGTATCAGATAATAGCAAAATATTATTTAATTTATTATCAATAACTTTTTAAATTTAAATTATTTTATAATAAAATTAATTGATCAACACATAGGACTATATGATATGTAAACATAATTAAAAATTATTTTAGGGGTTGATCATACTGGGGCTTGAACTTTGCAATTGTCACGCTTAAACTCGATATAAGAACAATAACTAAGTTCAAGGCATAATTTAGATTAAACAAAGTTAGACTGTAATGTAGGAAAAATTGTCGAATTCAAACTTCAAATAATGATTTAACTATTGTTGAAACCTATATATTAAGAGAAGTTTAGATTTCAACAATAACTTGATCAATTCAAATAATATTAAACTTTTATCAAAGAAAATCAGCAGATATTCTTAACTATGCAATTTAAAGATAAGTTTATTATAAATTTATTTTTCATAAGTTGATGCAAAACTACAGAATTATAGAGAACAACTAACAAATTAAACAAGAGTCTATCATTGTGCTCCCAATTCCCATATGGAAGATCGAACTTCTTCCTAAAATTTAAAATTCCTTAACTGTTGCTTCAGAAAATTTCTTCAACATTGCAAATTAGAAACATTACACTATGAATTAGGGATAAAAATAATGATCAGGAAATTATTAAAAGAAATAATTAATAAAAAATAAAAAAATAATTTTAAAAAGTAATTTATTTTACTTAAATTATCAAAGATGAATGAAGATCACGGCCATTTTTTTTCATGCACGCAGCACTTCAGTTTTTGTGCGGTACTAGTGCCCAGCTAGGTCATGATAATACTTCACCCATCATCATCATCATCATCCATTTCTTATTAATTTAAAAAATTCATATTATATATATTTATTTACTGCAAAACATACAAAAGAGTTAGTTAATTACAGATGATTTTTTTTTTTGAAAAAAAGCAAAGTAGCAATCCAATCTCTACTCCATAAACTACCTGTTGTCAACAACGCTGTGGTATTATCAGTAAATTAAGTTCGAAGTTATGGGTATTTGAGTATTTATTTTCTATTTTTACTATGTATAATTTTTATATGTGAGTTTATAGTCTTATCATACACAATTGTCAGGTGTGGGTTCTATCTAATTTGTTTGTGTTTTCTATTAGTTTGATTCTATTTGTAATTACTTGTGCATGTATTATATTATATTTGTACTTATAAATTCTAAAAAAAGAAGAAGATACCTTTAATTTGACTGTTGAAATCTCACTACCATTTCAATTAACATTAGAGATGTTACTGTGTTGGGTCAGGTTTGAGTTGGATCCATGTATGGTATCAATATCATACATAATTGTTCAAGCCTAGCTTAATATGTGCTTCAAATTTTATTGTATTCCATTCAATGTAAATGGTTAATCTAAACTAATTTAGACTTACCAATAAATATTATTATTTATTTTTCAAGAAGCCTAATATTTTTATAAGGTTGGAGAATTAGTTGTTAAAATTTTGTCCTCTTTCTTCTTCATATATGATTTTGATTACAAATATACAACAATATAATAGTATATTAGTTGCTTTGTTACTTCCCCTTGCATGTTCTTGGTCTATGTTACTTTTTATTTATTTATTATAAAATAGCATATAAAGCAATTGCTTCAACCGAGTCATGTAACCAACATAGACAACTGGTAGTGAATTCAATATTTGGTCGTATGAATCAATTGTTCAAACTATCTCGAAGTGGCTTCGGAAGTCAATATCGGTCATCACACGCTCGGAATTCCCATTGTTGTAATCGACCACATCAATATACTTATAATAACCCCCCTCTCTCTATATATATATTTAAATTTTGAATTACAAATTCATACATGATTTACATATAATAAAACTTGAAAACACTAAAAATTTCAAATGAACTGAAAATCTTAAAATCAGTATAAATCTATAAGCAATAACTAAACTAATAAATTTACTTAATGTTTTTTTTGGTAATTAACCTTGAAAAAAATATTTGACAAGTGTTTCTAAAAAATTAATTTCAAAACAATAGTTACATAATAAATGTTAATTTAGATTTTTTTTAGTCGTGCAACTCAAACCCAGACCACACTTGGGGCGATGAATACCCTAATTATCGGGCCAACACTGTAACGCCCAAACTAATTTAACTTTGTTTCTGTGAGTTTTATCATAAATGAGTATCTGCTTTAGTGGATAAGTGATATGAATATGTGTTTGAGGTTTTGGGTTCTCAAGTCCCATTTTTGGGAAATTCTATTATTTTTGACCCTAGCCTTATCCTTGGCGGTTTGGCTTATATTCTATTGTTAGTCAAGTTATATTAAAATGAGTTTGTTGGTTTGAGTGGTAAGGTGTTAGCTTTCTTGAGGTTTTGTGTTTAAATCCCCGTGTGAGTGTGGATATTAAATTTTACTTCGGTTGTGTGATAGAAGTTCGATGGTAGCGAAATTCTGAGTTAGTTGGGTTGTTAGTGGAGTAATGGGGGAAGTTAAGATATATGCTAAATTTTGATTTTTTCCCCAAAACTTCTCCTTTTTCTGACGTTATTCTGTTCTCCCTCTGTCAAAAACTTTCTTTTTCTTTTCTTCTGGTTTTTGTCATAATCTTCTATTCAAATCACGGTGCTTCAGATTTCTGATCTCTTTGTGTGGCTAGGTAAGTAGAGGTAGTGAGATTTTACACGGGTTAGTGGCAATTGTTAAAGTTGATCTAAGTCGATGATGTCTTTCATTAGTATTAATTTGTGGATTATTGGTAGCAGTGAATCGTGAGGAACGAAACTCTCCTCCTGCGGAAGTGTAGTCGGGGTCATTCGGAAGTTGGGTAAGTGATGAATACTTGAATTTCACTGTAGTCGATTTCTTCATTTCAATTTAATTGAGGATTAATGACTGATTTTGAGGTGTGTTGTCAATTTTTAGGTTCTGGTGGTCTCGAGATTGTTTCGCATAAAAAACAAATTAGGTGTGTAACGAAAACATGAGAAATTGGGGTTCGACGAAAGCAAAAAAAGTGGTCTGCCAATGCTACACGGGCGTGTGGTAGGCTATGTATGACACATGGCCGTGTTACAGAAGTATGTGTGGTAGGCTGATTTGGGTGTGTGTGCCCACACGAGCATACCACATGGGCATGTGGGCCTAAAATTCTAAAATTTTCCCTAGGGTCGCACACGTTATTTCGATCAACTATGGGTCTTTCGTAGGGTTGGTAAGGGCAAAACAAACCCTAATGCATGGTATCTGCTAAACTGATATACTGATTTGAGTACTTAGAAATTGATATGTATGATTTGACTGTTTTGTAATAACATGTATGATATCTGTATATGAGCATACGGGATATGTTAATTCTGTTATATCTGTTATCTGTTATTTGTATCGATGTATGGCGTGGGATCTATATATGTGGATGAAGTGTTCTATAAGGTGACATTTCGCTGATATACTGGTGGCTTGACTGCAAACTATTCTGATAAGTTTCGTAAAGACACTATGTGGTATGTAGGGATGGATGGGTATTTTATACCCTACATGGTGTGTTGGGATGGTTGGAGATGGTGTGTAGAGGATGGGGGTAGGACTTTGCATATCTATATATTTCTGATAATCCGATTATAATATTATCTGATTCTGTTAAGGACTTATGTTTGTATCTGATATGATACATGATAAATATGAGTTTGTGCGTATGCATGTCTCTGTTAAGTTACACACTGAGTTTTTGAAAACTCACATCTGTTTGTCTACTCTATTTAGGTAATCCTCAGACATAGGTGGGTCGGTGCGACGGAAGCTCAAAGATGACCACTAGTCTAGAAACTATCTTTTAATTATCGGTTTTATTTCAATTTCTTATTTTTCTTGGGAGTTTTGTAATTTTTGGACTCTCCGAACTTATTGATTTCTTTTGGTTTTTGTTGTTGTTTTTGGTTGATTATTTTTTTTACAACGCACAACAAATGGTTTTTCATAAATAATAGTTTCACGCAAACAAATGTTTTGGAAAACACACACTTGGTTTTCGATACATAATGACACTTAAGATTTCTGCTGCGAATTAAGTTTTCTTAAAGAAAAAACTATCAACGGTTTTAGTAAAGAAAATGTTAAATGGATATGTTTTATAACATAAGAACTCCTTTCTAGTAACATACTATATGATGTTTTTACCATGTAAAAATCAGTTTTGAAACCATTCTTCGTAACATTTCCAGATTCAGCTATAACGTCTAGGCCGGGTTTTGGGGTGTTACAAACACACAAGGTTTTAACTCAAATTTGTACACAAATGGCAATGAGAATTCGTCTAGATTTATTAGATGCATATTAGCTATAATAATATGTCTGTATTTGGACAAGAACTACAAGGTTTTTTAATATCTTGGTTAATTTCAATTTAAATCCAATAATTTAAACTCTTTTTCTATTAAAACCCTCCAAATATGTGCATGATTTTCCATTGGTGGGGTTTTTAATAGAAGCTTGTTGGGAGTTTTAATGATTTAGTTTCACTATGTTGTAATGTGAATTTGATAGAACTCCATAAAAGCTTATGGCTGATATCGATTTCAAAGTCATGTTGGGGTAAGGGCGGCTCATGATGACTTTCAATTGTTAGAAGGATATTGGTGGTGTTGGCCTACGAAAAGTAGTTCATTAAGGAGCATAGTCAACAAGAATATTATTCTGTGGAAACCATCTCCCCCTAAGTTCAATGTCGCAGGTGTTGTAATAGAGGTTGAAGCAGGTTGTGGTGGGATATTGAGAAACGATAAAGAAGTGGCCTACGCTATGTTTTTGGGACGATTGAGGTTTCAAGATCAAGAATGGCTAAGGAAGAGCCATAAAAATAGCCGTGAAGATGGTTAATAGTATGGGATAGCATGAGAAAGTTCTTTTAGTTATTGAATTTAGCTTGTGTGTTGTTCTAAAGTGGTTGTTGGATAGGAGCTATAGACCGTGGATGCTGCGGAATCTATGTATTGGTATTGACTGTGGTATTAATCAACTGTTGCGTTTGTAATTATACTTCGACAAAGCAATTGTATGGATAATGCTCTAGCAAAAGCATGTATAATGAGATCTTCGCTATTTAAAGCCTGGTGGTGTTTTCTGTGATTGATTGAGTTGTAGTTGATTGCTTCATGTCAGGTTGTTCTTTAGAGTGTAAGAGTACAGGGTTATGGCACTACGGACGTATGACCATGGTTGGTTCATGACAGTGTTTATATGTAAGACCATAGTTGAGCTATGACATTTAGATGATAAGACCATAATTGAGTTATGGCACTATGAACGTAAGACCATGGCAGGGCTGTGATAATGCATATGTAAGACCATAGTTGGACTATGGTACAATGGGAAACGTGTACCGGGGTTTTAATCATCTTTACAGTATTCATAAGATGAAAACAAATGAGGATCTAAATGTTTAGTTGTATATATGTGTAAAAATGGTAAATGTTGTATTATTATTATATGCTAAAAAGATTATGCATTGTGATAGTAAGAAATACAAATGTTATTGAAATGTGGAAAATTAATTTGAACTAATGTTTAAGCATTACTCACTTGCTGGGAGCTGTGATTGACAGGAATTTTGATAATAACCTCGTTGAAAAGAAATTTGTTCATTAATCTTTTAGTTGAATTATTATAATGTTGACTCGGTAAGCTTTACCGTTCAATCGACGAACTTACTAAGCTTTATGAAAGCTTGCTTGTATTGTTTGTTTTGTTTCTTGTAGATATGCTTTATGGATCGGGAGATCGAATCAGCTCGAAGAATCATACTATCCGAGAATTTTTGGTAGACTTATATTTTGGTTTGGTATATGGAATTTAATAGGACTCCTTTTGGATATGATGCATAAGTACTTGGTTTGTGCAAATTATACAATTAACTTGTGTTTTTGTGGTTGGAAAACCTATGTAGATATGCATGTTCTACTTATGTAGAATTTGTTGATCAAGAATGAACTACAATGACACTATGATGACTAATGATATGAAATGATATAGATATAAGATTTTGACGTGTTAGTCGTGCTTTGTATATGAAAATATGGAAGTGAATTGTAATGAAATATTTAGGTGTCTATGATGACATATTGGTTAGGGTTAGGATTGATTATATTATATGAGTAGATTGATATTGAAGATGTCAAATGACCTATTTGATTGTATATTTGAATATGTTTAGGTATAAATGCATATGGGAGAAGAAAATAACATGTTTTGGGTTAATTTTGGATACACGCAGCCTGAGACACGGGCTATCACATGGTCGTGTGTCACATACGGACAACCCACAGGGTATATGCCCTAAGCGTGTATAAGTGTAGTATCTACACGGTTTGTGACACGATTGTGTGAGGGTGTTTCGATTGTTACACAGGCTAGCACACGACCCGCGACATGACCGTATGGATTCATGTTGAATGATACACGATATGGGATACGGTTGGCCATACAACCATGTCCCTGCACCACACGGCTTGGGTAGTGCCACACGGCCGTGTGACCTCTATTTTAAATTTTTTTAAAAACTTTCCTTGAATATTTTGATTTGTTTCGATTTGATCCTTGAATGTTTGTAACTTAATTCTAGGGCTTCAAAGGCTCGATTTAAGACCCATAAATATTTGATTTATTTCATGTTGAATCTTATCTAAATTTATGGAATTATTTTTATGATTGGATGCTAATTGAAGTGAAATGTTCTGACCTGTACGGTAACACTCCGTAACCCTATTCTGATAACAAAACAGGATATGGGTGTTACATAATATCTTTAAAAAACACATAATTATTCATTTATTTTAAAATTATTCAAGTAATATTGTTTGAGTAGTTATAATTCTTTTTCAAAATCAAATGATATAACTTTTGACCAATGACCAAAAGATTTATCTTTTAATTAATTACACATATTCATTTACAGTTGTTAGAACACTATAAATATTTGAAAATGTTCCAATAGAAAGTTCCTTTAGTTATTGAATTTAGCTTGTGTGTTGTTTTGAAGTGGTTTTTGGATAGAAGCTATAGACCGTGGATGTCGCGGAGTCTATGCATTGGTATTGATTGTGGTATTAATCAGCTGTTGTGTGTTCAATTCATAATTATACTTCAGCAAGCCAATTGTCTGGGTAATGCTCTGGCAAAAATAGGTATAAGGAGATATTCGCTATTTAAAGCCTGGTGGTGTTTTTTGAGATTGATTTAGTTGTAGTTGATTGCTTCATGTCAGGCTGTTCTTTAAAGTGTAAGAGTACTATGGATGTTTTGTGATCTTTTCATCTTTGAAAGAGGTTGGATTTCGCCAATTTCGTTCTATTTTTCTTATCTTTGTATTGACTAAGGAAAAAAAAACATCCACATCCACTTTTTTAACTTGTAATCAATGTTCTAAAATAGCTTTATGGGAAATTGTATGTCAAGAAAGGCGAGAACGATGGATGCCGAACAGAAGCACTTGTCGCCACTATCGATGACCACTTTGCAGATAGTAAAAGGTCGGCCTTATCAAAAGAGACATAGGAAGCTACCAGGAGGTACTGTTAGACACTTTGACAATAACGACCCCCCATAGTTGTTTGCTGGCTGGTTGGTTGGTTGAGGAGCTTCGTGTGCCGTCAGGCAGGGTCTACAAGGTAAAACCTTTGATAGTCTAAACATCTACAAATACAAAGATATATGATATAAGCTTCCATATATACATGCATATAGATCTTTTAGTTTTATTTTGTCAAGCAAATGATATTTCTATGTTGTTTGGATTCTTAAAATACAACATCTCAACTGAAAAATACTTAGAAAATAGGGAAAGACAACTAGTCTTCTATCATTTTTATCCTATTTTATGTGGTTGGATTCAAATTTTAATACTAGATTGGATCAATTTCATATAGATTGATATTAAATTTTGATATTTTATTTCAATTTTTTTTATTTTTCTTTAATTATTTTTATTTTCTATAACTTTATGAAAAATATAATTGTCCTCTATCATTTTTATCCTATTCTATGTGGTTGGATTCTAATTTTAATACTTTCATATAGATTGATAAAAAATTAAAAACATTACACCATGAATTAGAGATAAAAATAATGATCAGGAAAATGTTAAAAGAGATGATTAATAAATATTTTTCTTTTTTCTAGAAAAATGTATAATTTATTTTACCTGAATCAAGGATGAATGAAGATGATGACCATTTTTCCCATGCACATAATACTTTAATTTTTGGGCAGTTTTGACGCCCAGCTAGGTCATAATAATGCTGCACCCATCATTGTCATCAACCATTTCTTATTAATGTAAAATTTTCATTATATATTTATTTACTGCAAAACATACAAAAGGGTTAGTTAATTATAGATAATTTAAGAAAAAAAAAGAGCAAAACACCTATCCAAACTCTAGTCTATAAACTACATGTTGTCAAGGAGGTTTTAGTAATATCAGTAAAGTTTAAAGTTATGGGTCATGTTTTACTATGTATAATTGTTATATGTGAGTCTATAGTTCTATCATACACAATTGTCAGGTGTGGGTTCTATCTAATTTGTTTGTGTTTTTTATTGGTTTGATTTTATTTGTAATTGTTTGTGCATGTATTGTATTATATTTGTACTTATAAACTCTCAAGAAAAAGAAGATAGCTCTGATTTGACCGTTGAAATCTCACTACCATTTCACTTGCTTAAAAAAATAAAACTAAAAGATCTATAAAATCTATATGCATGTATATATGGAAGCATATATCATATATCTTTGTATATGTATAGATTATCAAAGTTTTTACCCTGTAGTGCCTGCTTGACCGCATAGGCGCTCATCAGCCAAGTAAGTAGCGGACAACGAACTATAGTGGGGGGTTGTTGTTGTCAAACTGCCTTACAGTACCTCCATGTGGCTTCCTATTGCTCTTTTGATAAGGCCAATCTTTTACTATATGCAAATCGGCCACCGATAGTGGTGATAACTGCTTCGGTTCGGCATCCGCCGTTCTCGCCTTTCTTGATATACAATTTCCAGAAAGCTATTTTAGAACATTGATTACAAGTTAAAGAATTGGAAGTGGATGTTGATTAAGTAGCATATATTTGGAGGGACTTAATAGAAAAATAGTTTAAATTATTGGATTTAAATTGAAATTAACGAAGATATAAAAGAAAAAACTTTGTAGCTCTTGTCCAAATACAGACATATTATTATTGCTAATAAATCTAAATGGATTCTCATTGCCATTTGTGTAGAAATCTGAGTCAAATCCGAGTCAGCATGTATTATGTAAATGTTGTTTTGAAATTAATTTTTTAAAAACACTTGTCAAATATTTTTTAAGGTTAATTACCAAAAAACATTAAGTATTTTTTTAAAGTTGACAGGATTAACTATTTAAATTAATTTATAACATTATAGAAGTAAAGGGATTAAATTATATCGAAAATTAAAGTATGTAAATTAAAATTTAAGTTTCAAAATAGTTTAGGAGTTAAATTTGAAATTAATCATTGTTAAAAAGAGTATGACAAACCTAAAAGAAATGGGAAATCACTTATTAATCTATAAAATAATTAGAGTATTCAAATTATATATAATTATATAATATTTTAATTTAAAAGTTGATGATATTAATAATTGAGATTAATTAATGACATCTTATACATTAGGATCAAAGTATGTTAGAAATTAAATTATAAATATTGAATTTCAAAATTAAAATATATTAGAGGGAACAAAACTAAAATATAATTATTTATAGTAAAATAAAAAAAGCAAGGTGAGCTTCGAATGTGCCACGTGACAAAATTTTCCATTTCGATTTAATTTTCCATTTCAATTTAGTATATAGATTAAATATAAAAGTGTGGTCCTTCAAATATATGAAGAAAAATAGAACTTCAAAAAAACATTTGCATTAAATATAAAACCAGGACTAGATGTTATGGTTGAATCTAGAGAAGTTACATCAACCCATTTGAAAAACCAATTTAAAATCCAGCTTACACATTGTGTGAAAAAAATCTTAAATTTTAGCTAACCTCATATGAGTTTTAGAAAATCTCAAGTTTGAAAATACTTATTTCACAACATAATCACTTAATCATTTATTTAGAAAAGCAGCGGAAAATTTTGGGATTAATATTTGAAAACTGTGATTTCTACAATTGAAAACGTATAATTTTTTTCGATTTTGCATATTCAAAAACTTACGTTGTTAACTTTCATAAAACCCAATTTAAAGTCTTACAGTGGTAAAATCTTTGTTTGTTTAATTTTGAAAGCCAAGCATTGATTGTTTATCAATAGAAACCATGCAGGAAATTTTTAACAAATAACAATACCCAAAACCAAAATTAAATTCGAAAACTTAGTCCAGAAACCAAATGTCCAGAAACTTAAGTAATAATAATTGAAACCATCTTAAGCAGGAAAGCAAATCCGAGCTCCTGCATGCTGTCCATTTCTAAGATTGCCGATTACCTAAAAAGTCAAATACAGAAGGGTGAGCTATAAAGCTCATATCAATCAATTGAGCAAAACTAAAAATGCATGCTTATGCCGCTGCAATACTTTTCAGCAAACATAATGCAGATTTTGCAGAAACTTCTTACCTAACTCTACTACACACCAAATAATGTTTCCCAGAACTTGTCCATCCAATCACACCAACATATAATTGTGGTTAATGCCACCAGAGTTGCAATTAAAACTGCTAGATTTAATATGTGGTAAAGCTACTATATTGCAGCCAAGATGCCAGACAAAAATATGGATAAATCACCAGATAGTGCAGATTATTAAATTGCAAGAACTTCTTCATTTAGACATTATCCCAAACCCCATTTAATGAGACATGGCATGCATATATTGAATTAGAATGAAAAACATGTAGAACATGCAGCTGTACAATAACAGAAGTTAGAAGGCATGGAACTCAACGCTTCGCAGAGAAGATGTCACATTCTCAACCAATGCAAATCATATTTGCCATAACGTCACATGCATGGTCATATAGAAAATTTAGAGGAAGAGAATTTAACATGTTCAGACATCATATATGCTCAAACACAACATAACAAAATGGAAATATGCCATCAGAATTGACAAAACACAGATCCTACATACATAATTCACATACCTTAAACACATCACATACATAAGCATTTTAACATATACCTTGTTTTCAAGTCTTATTAAGCAGATCAGACCCTACAAAGAATATAATTATGAATCACAGATCAAAATGGCCCTAAGTGACAATTTTTCCAGAAAATGGGCCTACACGCTCAACTGGCCTAGCTCGTATAGCCACACAGCCTAACACACGCTCGTGTGGCCTACACGGCCCAAATAGCCCAGCTCGTGTGGGTCACATGGTCTCACGTGACCTATCACATGATCTACCACGTTGTCGTGTGACTCTGATAGTAAGTTTGTCGATTTTCTGTTGATCACCGTTTTTATAAGTTTGAGTCACACACTTGGTCAAATTTCGATTTAGATTCAATAATCGAGTATTCCATTACCTAAAAACATCATTCACTTAACGAATTAGCCCACAGGAGAGAGTCGATTAAGAGGATATGGTCTTGGATTTTCCTAAAATACTAATCAAACCAAAATACGATCAGCTCAAATAGCCACAACAGCCCCAAATTGGCATTAAATCACTTACTCTAGAATGAAATCAACACCCTCACAAGTCTTAATTTTCAGAAGGATTAATCGCCTCGCGATCTCCACCTAAAAAACCCCACACAATCAAAGATACGAAACACAACAACACATAAATCCCTAATTAGCAAAAGGTTACAGAAATCCCCGAAAGCTGAAAAGATTAAACGATACTTATGCAAAAATCAAGATGTATACGATAGAATCACAACACCCACTACCGAATTTTGAATAGCTCAGTAAATAACGATGAAGAAAAAAAAGAAGATAGGAAAAGGAAAACAAAATAGGGAAATCAAATCTTTTAATTAAATTTTTAAAAACTACCCATTACCCCCACTAAATTTGATTAGTTATCCTATCAAATTTTTCCCAGAGCTTAAAAAGCTAAAACAATTTTAACTTTGCACACATAGGGATTTGAACACATAATCTTTAAATTAGTTAAAGTCTTACCATTAAACCAACAAACTCATTCTTCTTATTTTTTGTGTAAAAATAATATATAAGCCAGATGTTCAAAGATAAGGGTTGGAATAAAAATAACAAAAATTCAAAAGCTGGACGTAACCCCTCTTAGTTCCAGTAACCTGATTTTTTGAGATGTGACAGGTTCTTTTCATAAATTTTGAATTATGATTTTTAAATTTTTTTATATTTTTTATATTACTTTTTGATGTGGAATATAAGACAAAATTGTGTTACATAAAAAAAGGAGTCAAATTGAATAAAGTTATAAATAAAGGTTGATGGTGACTAAATTTATTACTATACCTTTTGTATAAAATAGTAAAAAAGTATTTAAAGACACAATTTTTAGGGGTAAAATTGAATAAAGCTATCAAGGTTGAGTGCTAAATTTATTATTATGCTTTATATATAAAACATCAAAATAAGAATTTAATTGCACAATTTTAATTAAGTGATTATTTGTTCTTTCATTTAACGTATATGAACAAATATGTTCAATTTTTAGTGAAAGGATGAAAATCTATGTAAACTAACGCAAAGACTACTATAAACTTTACCCGGGGTATTAGATAATATCGAAAAATTATTTGATTTATTATCAACAAAATTTCTTAAATTTAAACTTTAGAATAAGATTAATTGATCATCACATAAGATAATAAGATACGTAAACATAATTAAAAATTATTCTATGGGTTGATAACATTGGAGCTTGAACATTGCAATTCTCAAGTTTAGACCCGATATAAAACTAATTACTAAGTTCAGAGCATAACTTAGACTAAAAAAATTTAAGCCATAATGTAGAAAAAGTTGTTAAGTCCAAGCCTTAAATAATGATTTAATCATTATTCAAGCCTTAAATATTAAGAGGAATTTGGATTTGACCCTTAAACAGATTAATTCAAATAAACACATATTACTTAACTGTGCAATTTAAAGATAAGTTTGTTATAAATTTATTTTTCATAAGTAATTCATGCGAAACTACAGAAATATAGATGACAACCAAGAAGTTAAACAAAAGAGACTTATCTATATAGGAGATTCCGCCAGTAACTATCTATACCGGAGAATCGGCTAGGGACTATCTTATGCGGAAAACCGCTAAGGATTATCTTGTGAAGAAGGTTCACCAAAGACGGACTGTTCCGCGAACTCAGCCAAGAACTCACAAATGAAGAGGATTGCCCGCTTGGTCCATCTGCCTAATGGATTACCTTCTTGGGCTATTTAAACGCTGAAAGTAAGGAAGGCCGACGTACGCGTACCGTTCCGCAGGAAAGGGGTAGTTCTTATCTATTCGCCGAGCTTTGTATTCAAAGGCCGCATACGAGGATGTAAGGGAGCGATTTTCCTCTAAAGAACCGTATTTTCTTTACAAGTTTAATTACGAGGGCATAAGTGTTTGGGTGATATGATAAGTCGATAACAGACTCCGCCATTTCGCGAAACATATGCAATCTTGCCCAACGTAGTTGAAAGTTGGCATGTCCGGTTGTGTGGCCATTATCGATGATGTCAAATCAGCAGGATAGAATAAAAAAGGTCAAGGATGCATCTGGAATGAGTCAAGTATTAACAGGGGTTGTCAGAAAGGGACACCTTTATGCTAAAAAATCCGCCATTGAATACGACCTAGATGAATGAAATCAGTCCCTTACCCTAAAGGAGAGAGATGACGACAATCTCAATTTGCTGGGAGAGAGTTCCGCGCCACAAGTGCTTCACCTAGCGAAACACATTAAGAAATTTGACTAACATCCACTACCAAGCTCAACAGTTCCCTTACCTTTCAGGCGACAGAAAAAGAAGTGAAACAACAAATAACACTACCCAAAAGGAAAACAATCCACTTACCCCGAGAAACACATAAATTACGAACTACGATTACTAACTGCTAATAACAGAAGCCCAGTGGAGCGATGACTCAAGTCAGAATAATAGCCCAAAGATGGAAGGGCGACAAAGACGAAAAGAAACGAATAAAGAAAGATACAGAAGAAGAATTGACAAATTTTGTAAAAATAATATCAGAAAACTTTTCTTTGACACTAAAGAATTAATCGTGAAATACAAACAAAATGAGTAAAAGATGGAGAAGTGGGAAGGAGGAACGGGAGAGTGGGAAGATGGTGGGATACTGAACGGCTGACACAGATTTTGTTTAGAGAAATTTTAGGATTATTAATTTTAAAAAAAACTACCCATTACCCCCACAGTTAAGTACTAGCTGCAAATTGGTCACCGATAGCGGCGACAATTGCTTCGGCTTGGCATCTGCCGTTCTCGCCTTTCTTGATATACAATTTCCCAGAAACCTATTTTAGAACATTGATTACAAGTTAAAGAAGTGGAAGTGGATGTTAATTAAGGAGTAGCATTGACGGGACTTAATAGAAAAAGAGTTTAAATTATTGAATTTAAATTGAAAGTAACCAAGATATTAAAAAACTTTGTAGTTCTAGTCTAAATACAGACATATTATTTTTGCTAATATACATCTAATAAATCTAAATGGATTCTCATTGCATGTGATGATCGATATCGACTTCCGAATCCACTTCAAGATAGATTGAGCAATTGATTCATACGACCGAATATTGAATTCAATACCAGTTATCTATGTTGGTTTCTTGACTACGTTGAAGCTACTTGGTCGTCTCTCAAATAAAACAAGACATCAGCGGCAATTCTTCTTCTTTCCATATGCAATGCAAAGGACATTCTCCTCTAATGATTTAACCATTATTCAAACTTAAATATTGAGAGGAATTTAGATTGGACACTTAAACAGATTAATTCAAATAATAATAAGCTTCTATCTAAGAAAATTAGCTGATATTACTTAACTCTGCAATTTAAAGATAAGTTTATTATAAATTTATTTTCCATAAGTTAATGCAGAACTATAGAAATATAGATGACAACCAAGAAGTTGAACAAAAGAGTCCATCATTGTGCTCTCAAGTCTCATATGGAAGATCAAACTTCTTCCTAAAATTTACAATTACTTAACTGCTGCTTCAGAAAATTTCTTCAACCCTGCAAATTAAAAACATTACACCATGAATTAGAGATAAAAATAATGATCAGAAAAATATTAAAAGAGATGATTAATAAAAGATGTTTATTTTTTAGAAAAAATATAATTTATTTTACCTAAATATTAATCAAGGATGAATGAAGATCATGCCCATTTTTTCCCATGCACACAGCACTTTAGTTTTTGTGCGGTACTGACGCCCAACTGGGTCATAATAATACTGCATCCATCATCATCATCAGCCATTTCTTATTAATGTAAAATTTTCATTATATATTTATTTACTGCAAAACATACAAAAAGATGTATCTTCAACAACAGCAATCTAGACAAAATCCACACAAGTTATATGCACAAGGTAGGAGACAAACCCACATATCACACAAGCAGATGGTGAGATTCAAACCCAAGCCTTAAAGGCCTGCGGCCACAACCTTTTACAACAATGCCAAGGCTGCCAAGGCCTTATTGATAGTACTAGTGTATCTTAATTTATTATTTCAGATTTATCTTTACTTTCAACTATTTTTCACACAATACATATCATAGATGTAAATATATCTCAATTACATAATATAAATACCTATAACCCATATAAATTTTAAAATTATTAAGTTCAATAACTTAATTTAACAATTATATTTTTAATAGAATTATAAAAAAATAATTAAAGAAAAATAAAAAAAATGACATAAAATATCAAAATTTTGTATAAATCTATATGAATTTGATAGAATTTAGTATTAAAATTTGAATCCAACCACATAAAATAGGATCAAAATGATAGAAGACTAGTTGTTTTTCCCCATCTTCTAAGTATTTTTAAGTCGAGATGTTGTATTTTAACAATCCAAACAACATAGAGATATCATTTGCTTGACAAAATAAAACTAAAAGATCTATAAAATTTATGTGCATGTATATATGGAATCATATATGTTTGTATGTATATATGTATGGATTATCAAAGGTTTTACCCTATAGAGCCTGCCTGACGGCACACGGCGCTCTTCAACCAACCAACCATTAAGCAGCCAACTATAGCGGGGGTTGCTATTGTCAAAATACCTAACAGTGCCTCCTGGTAGCTTCCTGTTTCTCTTTTGATAAGGTCGATCTTTTACATTCTGCAAAGTGATTGTTGATAGCGGCGACAATTGCTCCGATTCGGCATCCACCATTGTTGCATTCCTTTTTGAGCTTGACTTACCACTTGAAGTCATGATCACTAAAATGCTAATGCTAAAATGTTTATGGATGTGTTGTTGCCTGGTGTTTTATTTTTTTGCACTATTTATAGGCCCTTAGTGGGTTGGTGTGCTTCTCTTTTTCTAGGATTTTGCAGTTTTTGCTCTTAATTTTGCTCTTGTTTTTAAATTAGTCCTAGTAGATTGTTTCATTTCTTTTATTTAAGCTATTATTTAATAATTTGGTTGAGGAAGCATAGTTTTTTTATTGATATACCCCTATCTCAATTTGGACGTGCAACGTGCATGCATGAATAAAATTACGTACGTTGCATAAAATTGTGTACCACGTGTTTTTTATTTATTTTAAAATTTGCACACGTTTTTTTTTTGAAATTGTGGTTTTTAAATTAAGCATCGGAAAGATAAAAATATTAATTAAACAATTGCATTATGAATTAATTTTTTTTGTTTAAAAAGAGAAGGACAAATTATTACATAGCAATTAATCTAATAGTAGATAAACCGTTAAGATCTTTAAGCGGTGCATTCAGAGCAATTAGTCTAGTAGTAGGTGAATTAATTTTTAAGTAATTGAATCATTATATGTTTCATGATGTGTTATCAATATAGAAATCTATACACTTAAAATGTATAATAGTTGTATTTAATTTTTTTTTTAAAAAATCTTAATAAAATTCCCATAAAAATGAGTAGTTCTTGATATAGAATTTCCCAAATAGCCATTTTAGAGTATGGATAACAAGTTTAAAAAAGTGGAAGTGGATGTTAATTAAGGAATAACAAGTATTTAGAGGGACTTAATAAAAAAAAGAGTTTAAACTATTGGATTTAAATTGAAATTAACTAAGATATTAAAAAACTTTATAGTTCTTGTCCAAATACAGACATATTATTATTGCTGATATACATCTAATAAGTCCAAATGGATTCTCATTGCCATTTGTTTAGAAATCTAAGTCAGCAGTTTTAAATATGTATTACATATACGTGTAATTGTAATATTATATATAAATCTACTTTGCATCTAAAAAAAGTAAAATTTATAATTTCGGGAAGTGATTAAAAGCTTTTTGTTTAAAACATTAAATATTGAGCCATTTATGGTATGCACACACCTTTTTAAGGTAACAATTTAAATGTATTTATTGACAAAAAATATTTAGCAATTAATTAACTCTGAGCTGGCATTGACCATAGGTGAACCCATCTTTTTTTTTTTAAATTTGGGTCACGATTTGTGGAATGTTACCTTTTTTTACCCATTTCTTTTTTTAATTGTCTCTATGGATTTTTTTCTAAGGTGGATTTTTCAATATATGTCCTAAATTATTTTAACCTTGATTTTAAAAAAAAATCGTCCAGATTAGTATAAAATTATACAATTTTTATTTTATATTTATTTAATTTGATAATCATATTTTATACTCTATTAATATATATATGCATATATTTTTCCATTCTCGATGAGCAAATTTATTTTCCTTTTTAGTCATATGTAAAATGTTATAGAATAATTTATTTTTATCTCAAATTAGCATTTTGTTCTCAAAATCTTGAATAAGATAACAGACTCAATTGTTCAATATATCAAAATTGCAAGAATTGAACTCAGAACAATACACTCAGTTGTTCAATATATCAAAATTGCAAGAATTGAACTCAGAACAAAAACAACATTTTATGTAAAAATTTAATAAAAATTGAGTTTTCAACACTAATTAAAGGATGAACAATTTTGCAAATCATCAAGAAAATGATGATAATTTGGATCAGAAAGCTAGGTTTCAGTAATGTAATGATGAAAGACAAATTGCCTATTGAAATTGTCAATAACCCGCACAGTTGCTTCCGCCATGCGTGGATCAATAACATTGCCAAAAGGTTGCTTCTTCATTATCATCACTTCAATGTTGTTGTTGATGCCATTGCCACTTGATTCATCCCATTGTTTCAAGAGAATTTGGGTTAGATAATGCAATGGTTGCTCACATTTTGCTTCATTGGTTCTCCCACATTTTCCCATGTGATAAATGATGACGGTTCGAGAGAAACAGACACAAAGATCGACTCTGGTACCGAGAACTTCTTCATGTATTCTTGATATCTTTTTGCGTCTTTTATCACTTCATTTTCTATCAGAATATTAGAAAAAAAATTGATTGGACATAAAAATAATATGAATAACATAAATTGCTAGCATAAGAAAAATAATTATGATATTTATATTCTTGATTTTTTTTGCTTATTTTTCCGCTTAATTTTCTAGCATAATATAAAATAAAAGAAAAACTATATACACATAATTCCAACAAAGTAATTAATTCATAGCAAAAGGGAAAGAAATTAAAAAAATTAAAGTATTTAAGAATAATAAAAAAATTGAAGTATTTAAGACCATGGTTGGACCATGGCAGTGTATATATGTACGGCCATAGTTGCGCTATGGCATTATGATGATAAGACCATAACTGAGTTATGGCACTATGGACGTATGACCATGGTTGGACCATGACAGTGTTTATATGTAAGACCATATATGGGCTATGGCATTATGATGATAAGACCATAACTGAGTTATGGCACTATGAACGTAAGACCATGGAAGGGCTGTGGCAATGCATATGTAAGACCATAGTTGGACTATGTACAATAGGAAACATGTATCGGGGTTTTAATCATCTTTACAGTATTCATCGGATGAAAACAAATGATGATCTAAATGTGATGTGTGAAACGGTAAGCGGTTTGTAATAGTATATATGTGTAAAAGTGGTAAATGTTGTATTATTATTATATGTTAAAAAGATTATGCATTGTGATAGTAAGAAATATGAATGTAATTGAAATGTGAAAAATTGATTTGAACTAATGTTTAAGCATTACTCACTTGTTAGGAGCTGTGATTGATAGGAATTTTGATAATAACCTCGTTGACAAGAAATCTATTCATTAATCTTTTAGTTGAATTATTATTATGTTGATTCGGTAAGCTGTGTTGTTCAGTCGATGAACTTACTAAGCTTTATGAAAGCTTGCTTGTATTTTTGTTTTGTTTCTTGTAGATACATTTTATGGATCAGAAGATCAGATCAGCTAGAAGAATCACACTATCCGGGAATTTTTGGTAGACTTAGATTTTGGTTTGGTATATATGGCATGTAATAAGACTCCTTTTGGTTATGATGCATAAGTACTTGGTTTGTGCAAATTATACCTTTAACTTGTGTTTTTATGTTTGGATAACCTATGTAGGTATGCATGTTTTACTTAGGTAGAATTTGTTGATCAAGAATGAACTACAATGACACTATGATGACTAATGATATGAAATGATATAGATGTAAGATTTTGACGTGTTAGTTGTTCCTTGTATATGAAAATATGGAAGGGAATTGTAATGAAATATTGAGGTGTATATGATGACATATTGGTTAGGGTTAGGATTGATTATATTATATGAGTAGATTGATATTGAAGGTGTCAAATGACCTATTTAATTGTATGTTTGAGTATGTTTAGGTATAAATGCATATGGGAGAAGAAAATAGCATGTTTTAGGTTAATTTTAGATACACACGGCTTGAGACACGGGCTATCACACCACCGTGGGTCACACACGGGCTACCTATACAGGCATATTCCCTAAGTGTGTTTAAGTGTAGTATCCACACGATCTGAGACACGACTGTGTGAGGGTATTTCGATTGTTACAGAGGCTAGCACACGGCTTGCGACACGATCGTGTGGATTCATTTCAAATGATACACGGTCTGAGATACAATTGGCCACATGACCATGTCTCTGCACCACACGACTTGGGTAGTGCCACACGACCATGTGACCCCTGTTTTGAATTTTTTTAAAATTTTCCCTAAATATTTTGATTTGATCCCTGAATGTTTGTAACTTATTTTCAGGGCTTCAAAGGCTCAATTTAAGACCCATAAATGTTTGATTTATTTCATGTTGAATCTTATCTAAATTTATGAAATTATTTTTATGATTGGATGCCAATTGAAGTGAAATGTTTTGACATGTACTGTAACACTCCATAACCCTATTATGATAACAGAACAGGATATGAGTGTTACATAATATCTTTAAAAAATATATAATTATTCATTTAATTTTAAAACCATTCAAGTAATATTGTTTGAATAGTCATAATTATTTTTCAAAATTAGATGATATAAGTTTTGACCAATGACAAAAAGATTTATCTTTTAATTAATTACACTCATTCATTTATAGTTATTAGAACATTATAAATATTTGAAAATGTTCAAACAGAAAATTTCTTTAGTTATTGAATTTAGCTTGTGTGTTGTTTTGAAGTGGTTGTTGGATAGGAGCTATAGACCGTGGATGCTACGAAGTGTATGCTTTGGTATTGGCTGTGGTATTAATCAGTTGTTGCATGTTCAATTCATAATTATACATCAGCAAGCCAATTGTATGGATAACGCTCTGGCAAAAATAGGTATAAGGAGATCTTCGCTATTTAAAGCCTAGTGGTGTTTTTTTAGATTGATAGAGTTGTAGTTGATTGCTTTATGTTGGGTTGTTCTTTAAAGTGTAAGAGTACTATGGATGTTTTGTAATCTTGTCATCTTTTAAAGATGTTGGATTTTGCCAATTTCCTTCTATTTTTCTTATCTTTATATTGACTAAGGAAAAAAAAATCCATTTCAATTTCTTTAACTTGTAATCAATGTTTTAAAATAGCTTTGTGGGAAATTGTATGTCAAGAAAGGCGAGAACGATGGATGCTGAACCGAAGCAGTTGTCGTCGTTATCGATGGCCACTTTGCAGATAGTAATAGGCCGGCCTCATCAAAAGAGAAATAGGAAGCTACCAGGAGGTACTGTTAGGCATTTTGACAATAACGATCCCCCTCTATAGTTGTTTACTGGCTGGTTGGTTGGCTGAAGAGCTTCGTGTGTTGTCAGGCAGGCTATACAAGGTAAAACCTTTAATAGTCTAAACATCTACACATACAAAGATATATGATATAAGTTTCCATATATACATGTATATAGGTCTTTTAGTTTTATTTTGTCAAGATATATGATATTTCTATGTTGTTTGGATTCTTAAAATACAACATCTCAACTGAAAAATACTTATAAAATGGGGGAAAAACAACTTGTCTTCTATCATTTTTATCCTATTCTATGTGGTTGGATTCAAATTTTAATACTAGATTGGTTTAATTTCATATAGATTGATACAAAATTTTGATATTTTATTTCAATTTTTTATTATTCTTTAATTATTTTTATTTTCTATAACTCTCTGAAAAATATAATTGTCTTCTATCATTTTTATCGTATCCTTTATGGTTGGATTCTAATTTTAATACCAGATTCTATCAAATTCATATAGATTGATAACAAATTTAAAACATTACACCATGAGTTAGAGATAAAAATAATGATCAGGAAAATGTTAAAAGAGATGATTAATAAAAAAAATAGTCTGTTTTTAGAAAAAGGTGTAATTTATTTTACCTAAATTAATCAAGGATGAATGAAGATGACTACCATTTTTTCCCATGTGCACACAGTGCTTCAGTTTTTGCGCGGTATTGACGCCCCGGCTGGGTCATAATAATACTGCACCTATCATCATCATCAACCATTTTTATCAACGTAAAATTTTCATTATATATTTATTTACTGCAAAACATACAAAAGGGTTAGTTAATTATAGATAAAGGAAAAAAAGAGCTAAACAGCTATCCAAATCTAATCCATATACTACCTGTTGTCAATGAGGCTTTAGTATTATTAGTAAAGTTCAAAGTTATTGGTCATGTTTTACTATGTATAATTGTTATATTTGAGTCTATAGTTCTATCATACACAATTGTCAGGTGTGGGTTCTATCTAATTTGTTTGTGTTTTTTATTGGTTTGATTTTATTTGTAATTGTTTGTGCATGTATTGTATTATTTTTGTACTTATAAACTTTCAAGAAAAAGAAGATACCTCTGATTTGACCGTTGAAATCTCACTACCATTTCATTTGCTTGAAAAAATGAAACTAAAAGATCTATAAAATCTATATGCATGTATATATAGAAGCATATATCATATATCTTTGTATGTAAAAATGTATAGATTATCAAAGGTTTTACCCTGTAGAGCCTGCTTGACAGCACAAGGCGCTCATCAACCAAGCAAGCAGCCCACAACCAACTATAGTGGGGGGTTGCTGTTGACAAAGTGCCTAATAGTACCTCTCTGTAGCTTCCTATTGCTTTTTTGATGAGGCCGATCTTTTACTATCTGCAAAGTGGCCGCCAATAGCGGTGATAACTGCTTTGATTCGGCATCCGCCGTTCTCGCCTTTCCTGATATACAATTTCCCAGAAAGCTATTTTAGAACATTGATTACAAGTTAAAAAATTGGAAGTGGATGTTAATTAAGTAGCAAATATTTGGAGGGGCTTAATAGAAAAAGAGTTTAAATTATTGGATTTAAATTGAAAATAACGAAGATATAAAAGAAAAAAATATGTAGCTCTTGTCCAAATACAGACATATTATTATTGCTAATAAATCTAAATGGATTCTCATTACCATTTGTGTAGAAATCTGAGTCAAATCCGAGTCAGCATGTATTATGTAACTGTTGTTTTGAAATTAATTTTTTAGAAACACTTGTCAAATATTTTTTTTAAGGTTAATTACTAAAAAACATTAAGTATTTTTTTAAAGGTTGACATGATTAACTATTTAAATTAATTAATAACATTATAGAAGTAAAGGGATTAGATTATATCAAAAATTAAAGTATGTAAATTAAATTTTAAGTTTCAAAATATTTTAGGAAATAAATTTGAAATAAATCATTGTTAAAAAGAGTAAAACAAACCTAAAAGAAAGGGGAAACCACTTATTAATCTATAAAATTATTAGAGTATTTAACTTATATATAATTATATAATATTTTAATTAAAAAGTTAATGATATTAATAATTGAGACTAATTAATGACATCTTATAAATTAGGATCAAATTATGTTAGAAATTAAATTATAAATATTAAGTTTTAAAATTAAAATGTAACGCCCCAAAAATTTGGTGTTCGGCTTTTTTAAAGTTTTGACATAAATTTGTATTTGCTTCAGTGGTTAATTGTTCTAGTTGTGCGTGAGAGGTCCCAAATTCAAGCTAGGACTTGGGAAAATTTTGATAATTTTTATAAATAAAGTCTTAACCTGGCCTAAAGGGCTTAAGTTTAATAGCTGGTAAAAAGTTATTAGAATAGGCTTGCTGGTCTAGTGGTTAAGTAGAGTGTTGGTGTGTTAGAGGTCTTGTGTTCAATTCTCTATGATGGCAAGGAGTAGTATTTTATGCTTTAAGTTCGGCCAGAGTTGTGTTGAACTGAGTGGTGGATGTGTAGTGGGAGTTGGGAGAGAAAATTAAGAGACTGGGTTGCAGTGGATAACTGAGTAGTGGGTGGTTGTGATAATGTGGGTAGTGTGTCTGAGTAAATCAGTTTTTCAAATTCTCTCTTCAGAAAACTGACGCTTCTTCCTCCTTATTATTTTTCTTTTCTTTCTCTGTCGTTTTCTCTTCCCCACTTGCTGCAAAAAATTCCTTTGAAATTCCCTTCCCTTTTTGCTTTCATTCCATTTCTTTTTCCTTTGCGACGTAAATCCTGACGGGTGGGAAGTAGTATATTGGTTGGTATGGTTCTTAGATGATTGTTTTTATGTTTGTGAGTCTAAATTTTTGGGTTTTGACAGCAGTATATCGTGCGGAGTAAGGCTCTCATTGTATTGCTTTGTAAGAAATCGATTCGAAGGGTTGTGGTAAGTTTTAATCGCTCTATGGTTGAGTATTCTGGTTTCGGGTTTGGTTATAGTTCAATTGTTAAATGATTAATTGAGTGGAAATTGGTCGAATATAGGTTCAAGAAGGCTCAGGGATCGGTTCACCTTTAATCAAAATTAGGTGTGTACCTAGAAAAGTAGAAAATGAAGTTTCGGCGAAAGCTAAAAACCTCATTGTCGACGCCACACAGGCGTGTGGTCGGCCGTGATATAGGCCGTGTGATGGGATACGGGCATGTGATCGACAAGGCTGGGCCATGCGCATAAGACACGACCGTGTGATGGCCAAGTAGGCCATGTGCGACACACGAGCTAAGCTGATTTGGGCAGTGTAGGCCCCACGGTAGTGTGTGCTCACACGAGTAGTCCACACGAGCGTGTGAGAATTTGGCCAGGCCGTGTGATCTACACGGGCCAAGGCCAATCTAGGTGTGTGGGCCGCACGAGCGGGCCACATGGGCGTGTGAGCCCATTTTTATTGAATTGATTCCTAAGGTTGCACGGGTCGCCCAAGTCGCATGTGAACCTACTGTAGGGTCAGTAAGCACTACTTAGACCCTTCAAAGTGTGAAACTGATTGTATGATATCTGTACTGAGAGTGTTAATAATTTGCATGTAAACTGAATTGAGTGTAAATAATGATAATCACCTAATAGCATGTCATCTTTTGTATGTTGCATTGCATTGGGTTGGGATGATATTATTTGGAGGAGGTGTACTGAAAGGCTCTTAAGCCTAATATACTGGCAGCTCAACTGCAAACTACTATTTTTTCCACATTTGGTACTACCTGGAGTGTAAGGATGGGTGGGTTTCTTTAATCCCCACATGGAGTGTAGGGTTGGACGGAGATGGTGTGTAGAGGCTGGTTGGGTAGGACTTTTTATTGAATTATGTATATCTGTTACTGATACTGTAATGGACTAATGCCTAATTGCCATTGATACTGAAACTGAAGTGGGCTTAAGCCCAAACTGCATTTGGCTGTTTATTGCTAAGTGACTGTATGCATGTTTTCTATGGGGATTACACACTGAGTTTACGTAAACTCATCTCTTCTATTTAATGTGTACAGGTAATCCCCAGACGTGAAGGATCGGTGCAGCGAAGGACTCAACGTTGGCCATACGTATTTTAAACTGTTTTAATTTCAATTATGATATTTATTTTTTAATTATTTTCTGGGTTATTTTTTATGTAAGTTGGACTTTATGGACTGTTTTGCTTTAACTTTGGAAACTTTAACTACTTTTTCCGGACTTACAACTTCAAACTTAATAAAATACAAATTTTTTTAATAGCCAAGGTTTTCCATGAAATGAACTATTTTTCTTAAAATAAATGATTTCTAAAGCTTCTGCGATGAATTGTGTTTTAAAACAATCGACTAGATGAGTAAGCGATTTGCGAAACCCATAAGAGTAATAAATGAATACGGTTTTATCGTAATAAATTAGTTTTCAAAATTTCATTCCATATGACATCGCCAAATTCGACCATAACGTTTAGGCTAGGTGTGGGGTGTTACATAAAATATATTAGAGGGAGCAAAAGTAAAATCTAATTATTTATAGTAAAAGAAAAAAGTAAAGCGAGCTTCAAATATGCCACGTGACAAAATTTTCCATTTCGATTTGGTATATAGATTAAATATAAAAGTGTGGTCCATAAAATATATGAAGAAAAATAGAATTTCAAAAATACATTTGCATTAAATATAAAATCAGGACTAGATGTTATGGTTGAATTTGGAGAAGTTACATCAATACGTTTGAAAAACCAATTTAAAATCCAGCTTAGAAATCGTGTGATAAAAAATCTTAAATTTTAGCTGACCTCATACGAGTTTTACAAAATCTCAAGTTTGAAAACACTTATTTCACAACACAATCACTTAATCATTTATTTAGAAAAGCAGCAAAAATTTTTGGGGTTAATATTTGAAAACCGTGATTTCTAGAAATGAAAACTTATAATTTTTTTTTGATTTTTCATATTCAAAAACTTACATTGTTAACTTTCATAAAACCCAATTTAAATTCTTGCAGTGGAAAAATCTTAGTTTGTTTAATTTTGAAAGCCCAGCATTGATTGTTTATTAGCAGAAACCATACAGGAAAACTTTAACTAAATAACTATACCCAAATCCAAAATTAAATCAGAAAACTTAGTCCAGAAACCAAATGTCTAGAAACTTAATTAAAAATAATTGAAACCATCTTAAGCGGGAAAACAAATCCGAGCTTCTGCATGCTGTCCACTTCTAAGATTGCCAATTACCTGAAAAGCCAAATACGGAAGGGTGAGATATAAAGCTCAGTGTATAACCAAACTCAAATAGAGAACACAAATAACACCACAATCAAATCATAGAATTGCAGAGAATTTCATATCAATCAATTGAGCAAAACTAAGAATGCATGCTTTTGCGAGTGCAATACTTTTCAAAAAACATAATGTAGATTTTGCAAAAACTTCTTACCCAAATCCGCTACACACCAAATAAAGTTTCCCAGAACTTGTCCATCCAATCACACCAACAGATAATTGTGGTTAATGCCACCAGAGTTGCAATTAAAATTGCCAGATGTGATATGTGGTAAAGCCAATAAATTGCAGTCAAGATGCCAGATAGAAATATGAATAAATCATCAGATAGTGCAGATTATTAAACTGTGAGAACTTTCTCATTTAGACATTATCCCAAACCTCATATAATGAGACATGGCATGCATATATTGAATCAGAATGAAAAGCATGTAGAACATGCAGTTGTACAATAACAGAAGTTAGAAGGCATGGAACTCCACGCTTCGCAGAGAAGATGTCACATTCTCAACCAATGCAAATCAAATTTGCCATATCATCACATGCATGGTCATATAGAAGATTCAGTGGCATATAATTTAACATGTTCAGACATAATATATGCTCAAAAACAAAATAACAAAACGAAAACATGCAATCAGAATTGACAAAACACGGATCATATATATATAATTTACATAACTTAAACACATCAGATACATAAGTATTTTAACATATACTTTGTTTTCAAGTCTTATTAAGCAGATCAGACCCTCCGAAGAATATAATTATGAATCACAGATCAAAATGGCCTTAAGTGGCAATTTTTCCAGAAAATGGGCCCATACACCTAACTGGCCTAGCTCGTATAACACATGCCCGTGTGGCCCACACGGCCCAAATAGCCCAGCCCATATGGGTCACATTGTCTCACACAGCCTATCACATGGTATATCACATTGTCGTGTGACTCCAATAGTGAGTTTGTCGATTTTCTGTTGATCGCCGCTTTTATAAGTTCTAGTCACACACTTGGTCAAATTCGATATAGATTCATGAATCGAGTATTCCATTACCTAAAAATATCATTCACTTAACGAATTAGTCCACAGAAGAGAATCGATTAAGAGGATTTGGTCCTCGATTTTCTTAAAATACTAATCAAACCAAAATATGATCAACTTAAATAGCCACAACAGCCCCAAATTGGCACTAAAACACTTAACCTAGAATGAAATCAACACCCTCACAAGTCTTAATTTTTCGAAGGATTAATCGCCTCATGATCTCCACCTAAAAAACCCACACAATCAAAGATACGAAATACAACTATACATATATCCCTAATTAGCAAAAGGCAACAAAAATCCTCGAAAGTTGAAAAGATTAAATGATACTTACGTAAAAATCAAGATGTAAATAACAAAATCACAACACCTACTACAGAATTTTGAATAGTTCAGTAACGATGAAGAAGAAAAAAAAGATTGGAAAAAGGAAAAGAAAGAAGAACAGAAAAGAAAAATTGGACAACTTTACTGGATTAACATGAAATAATAAAAGAGAGAGTGTGTGTGAGGGGAGAGAAGTGGGGTAACGTGAAACAAGTGGGAGAAAAATAGGGAAAACAAATCTTTAAATTAAATTTTAAAAAATTACCCATTACCCTCACTAAATCTGATTAGTTATCCTATCAAAATTTCCCCAGAGCATAAAAAGCTAAAATAATTTTAACTTCGCACACATAGGGATTCAAACACATAATCTTTAAGTTAGTTAAAGCCTTACCACTAAACCAATAAACTCATTCTTATCAGTTATTGAGTAAAAGTAATATATAAGGCAAATGTTTAAAGATAGGGGTTAGAACAAAAATAACAAAAATTCAAGGGAAAGATTAGAACTCAAAAGTTCTCACACACAAGCACAACGTTTGTAATTGCCCGTTTTTAGTGAAACCAGAATAGTAGTTTCGAGACCATAAATTTGAGGTCATAAAAAATTATTTTTAATATTATTTTAATATCAACAGCATGTTAGAATTATGGTATAAAAATTTCATTAAGAAATTTTACCGTTTGTATGCTCAAGTTGTGAAATAGGACTAAATCGCACAAGTGCAAAAGTTGTGTTCTACTAGCTAAAGGTGTTAAATAGCTATAGAACTTTAAAGTAGAGGTCCTTATTGAGTAATTAGACCACTAATTGAGTTAGTGGATGTACATGGAGTGTAATCATGAAATTTGTAATGTTCGGTTGGTAGGTAATTAAAAGACAAAATAATAAAAACAAAATTTAGTAACCCATTTGCCTCATCTTCTCCACCAAAATTTTCAGCAAAATAGGGGTTTTTGAAGCTTAAAATTTCAGCCACTTATTTGAATGGAGGATTAATTTGCAATATGGTTGAAAGTCTAGGACTTTGCAATGAGAGCTTTTTAATTGTTCTTGAAGTTTAATGGAAGAAAATGAATCTTAGTTGTTAAATAAACAACTTTTGTTAAGTGAGTTTTGTTGAAATTGTCAATTAGAGGTTAAATTGAGAACAATGAAAATTGTTTGTTAAATATGTGAAATTGGGAATTATATGGGCTGCTATGAGAACCTATAAATTCGACTAGGCTTGGGTGTAGAGAAATTTTCATGAATTTTATTTTTTATGAGCCTAGGGACTAATTTGTAAAGAAGTCAAATGTTTAGGAAAAAAATGGTAATTTTACCATAACATGAAATTGGATTGAATTGATTAGAATAAGTATTAAACTAGTTAAATTTGATAATGTATAGATCAAGAAAAGCCACGTTTCGATTTAGATCGAGGAAAAAAGAAAGTAATGGATTAATCGGTCGATTATCTCCGTATTAATTTGAGGTAAGTTCGTATATTTAATAAGCATTAAATTATATGTGTTTTAAATGTTTAATTAGTATAATTGTGATGATACAACACCACGGAAGTTCTTGATGAGGTATCAACAATGTATGGATCCCGGTTGAACCTTAGGAATAGATAGGATACAAATAACATGTCGTTATGGGTTACCATGTCTTTTGGTGCTAGTCTCGTACGTCCTACAGGTGGCTGAGTTTTCGGCATGTGTTGTGGATACTTTACTGCTTGTGTGAGCAGCACCGTGTAGTTACGTCTTGACTTACAACTTGTGTGAGCAGACCCGGTGATGGTTCGAGAGTGAGCAACTCTATATGAGATATGAGATAGAGGTGGTTTTGACCACGTATTGGCACTTAATGTGCGAGATACCCTAGTATCCAATAGTATTAGGTTATACAAGTTCAATACAAACTAGTACAGGCATTCACGTGTAATACGGAAAGTAATTTAAATTGTTATATTCATATATGGCTAACATGATTGTGATTATGTGTTTGGCTTAGGGCCAATTGGAATTTACCTATGTTTTAATCATGCTTATCTAAATTGTGGATGAATGGTAAGTTATATTTTAGTTAAACGACCTTACTAAGCTTAATTGCTTACTCTGTTTATTTTTTGTGATTTATAGTATTTCAGAAGCTCGCTCGGTCCGGAAGTCATCGGAGATTGCGTCACACTATCAAACGATATTTTTGGTACTTTAGACTTTATATTTTGGGTTAAATGGCATGTATAGGTATTTTGGCTAATATAGTCTATATGTCTTGTTAAGTTTTTGCCATTTGATCTGACTTGTAAATTGGTCATGTATTTTGGTATGTATATATGTATAAATGGCCTTATGATATGTGATGTGTAATTGCTATATGAATGCCTTGTTTGTGCAAATGTGTTTTGGTACTAAATGGTTGGAATTGAGATGAGTATGCATACTAGGTTTTAGGCACAATGTGTCATATGTAATTGACCATCTAGGTAGACTTTGGAAGTATGTTTGATATGTGTTAAAGTGGTCAAGTGAATGTGTTTATGGTTATCACGTAGTATGTGTGGATATTACATGTTATAAACTTGATATTGGTTGGTTTTGAATGCCTATTTATGCCTTGGTTATGTGCAAATTGATGTGTATAGGTTGATACCAATATGGGTGAGGAATATGGCCTATTTTTTTGTCCACATGGGCAGAGACACGGAAGTGTATCTTAGCCATGTGTCACACATGGCCAGGTGACACGGTCGTGTGTCCCCTGGTACTTCTATAAAAACCAAGTCAGTAGCTTCACATGGCCTAGCACACGGGCGTGTGGCTTGGCCGTGTGGCACAAGTCAATATACCCTCCAGTTTTCGCACGGCCTAGTACACGGGTGTGTGAGGCCATTTCAAAGGGTACACGGCCTGGCACACGGGCGTGTGGTTGGCCGTGTGACCCAAGTCAGTGAGTTACACGGAGTCAGACACGGGCTGGGACATGGCCATGTGACCCCATTTCGAATGTCCACATGGCCTGAGACATGAGCGTGTCTCTTGGCCGTGTGAGACACACGACCTGGTCACACAGGCGTGTGTCCCCTGCACTTTGAAAATTTTCCATGTTTTTCTAAAAATTCCTTAAGTACTCAGTTTAGTCCCGAACCACTTTAATGTCTATTTGGGGCCTAGAGGGCTCGTATTCGGGACTTTATGAATGTATTTGAATGATTTTTTATTTGAATGACAATTAATTATGAAATGTATGATTGTTTAAGTTAGAAGTCTGGTAATACTCCGTAACCCTATTCCGGCGTCGGATACGAGTTAAGGGGCGTTACAACATTGAACCATTGAAATAGGTCGCTTCACTTTACAAAATTTTCACAACCTAAATTCAAAAGCCGGACGTAGCCCTTCTTAGTTCCAGTAACCCATTTTTTTGGGGATGTGACAAGTTTTTTTCCATAAATTTTGAATAATGATTTTTAATTTTTTTATGTTTTTTATATTACTTTTTGATATGAAATATAAGAAAAAATTGTGTTACATAAAAAATGAGTCAAATTGAATAAAGTTATAAATAAAGGTTGATGGTCACTGAATTTATTACCATACCTTTTGTATAAAAAACTAAATAAGTATTGAAAGACGCAATTTTTAGGGGTAAAATTGAATAAAGCTATCAAGGTTGAGTGCTAAATTTATTATTATGCTTTTTATATAAAACATCAAAATAAGAATTTAATTGCACAATTTTAATTAAGTGGTTATTTATTCTTTCATTTAACGTATATGAATAAATATGTTCAGTTTTTTAGTGAAAGGGTGAAAATCTAAGTAACCTAATGCAAAGACTACTATAAACTTTACCCGGGGTATTAGATAATATTGAAAAATTATTTGATTTATTATCAACATAACTTCTTAAATTTAAACTTGAGAATAAGAATAATTGATCATCACATAAGACAATAAGATATGTAAACATAATTAAAAATTATTCTATGGGTTGATAACATTGGAGCTTGAACATTGCAATTGCCAAGTTTAGACCCGATATAAAAATAATTACTAAGTTTAGAGCATAATTTAGACTAAAAACATTTAAGCTTTAATGTAGAAAAAATTGTTAAGTCCAAGACATTAAAAAATTGTTAAGTCCAAGCCTCAATGATTTAACCATTATTCAAACCTTAAATACTGAGAGGAATTTGGATTTGACCCTTAAACAGATTAATTCAAATAAACACATTACTTAACAGTGAAATTTAAAGATAAGTTTGTTATAAATTTATTTTTCATAAGTTCATGCCAAACTACAGAAATATAGACGACAACCAAGAAGTTAAACAAAAGAGACTATCTATATAGGAGATTCTGCCAGTAACTATCCATATCGGAGAATCGGGCAGCGACTATCTTATGCGGAAAACCGTTAAGGATTATTTTGTGAGGAAGGTTCACCAAAGACGGACTGTTCCGCGAAGTCAGCCAAGAACTCAGAAATAAAGAGGATTGCCCGCTTGGTCCATCTGCCTAATGGATTACCTTCTTGGGCTATTTAAACGCTGAAAGTCAGGAAGGCCAACATACGCGTACCGTTCGGCAGGAAAGGGGTAGTTCTTATCTATTCGAGGAACTTTGTATCCAAAGGCCGCATACGAGGATGTAAGGGAGCGATTTTCCTCTAAAGAGCCGTTTTTCTTTACAAGTTTAATTACGAGGGCACAAGTGTTAGGGTGATATGATAAGTCGATAACAGACTCCGCCATTTCACGAAACATATGCAATCTTGCCCAAGGTAGTTGAAAGTTGGCATGTCTGGTCGTGTGGCCATTATGGATGATGTCAAATCAGCAGGATAGAATAAAAAAGGTCAAGGATGCATCTGGAATAAGTCAAGTATTAACAGGGGTTATCAGAAAGGGGCACCTTTATGCTCAAAAATCCGCCATTGAATACGACCTAGATGAATGAAATCAGTCCCTTACCCTAAAGGAGAGAGATGACAATCTCAATTTGCTGGAATAGAGTTCCACGCCACAAGTGCTTCACCTAACGAAACACATTAAGAAATTTGAATAACATCCACTACCAAACTCAACAGTTCCCTTACCTTTCAGGCGACAGAAAAAGAAGTGAAACAACAAATAACACTACCCAAAAGGAAAACAATCCGTTTACCCCGAGAACCACACAAATTACGAACTGCTAATAACAGAAGACCAGTGGAGCGATGACTCAAGTCAGAATAATACCCCAAAGATGGGAGGGCGACAAAGACGAAAAGAAACGAATAAAGAAAGATACAGAAGAAGAATGACAAATTTTGTAAAAAGAATATAAGAAAAGTTTTCTTTGACACTAAAGAATTAATCGTGAAAGACAAACAAAATGAGAAAAAGATGGAGAAGTGGGAGAGAGGAACGTGAGAGTGGGAAGATGGGGGGATACTGAACGATTGAGACAGATTTTGTTTTGAGAAATTTTAGGATAAATAATTAAAAAAAAACTACCCATTACCCCCACAGTTAAGTACTATCTGCAAATTGGTCACCGATAGCGGTGACAACTGCTTCAGCTTGGCATCTGCCGTTCTCATTTTTTTTATATACAATTTCCCAGAAAGCTATTTTAGAACATTGATTACAAGTTAAAGAAGTCGAAGTGGATGTTAATTAAGGAGTTGCATATATTTTTTGTAGTTCTAGTCCAAATACAGACATATTATTATTGCTAGTATACATTTAATAAATCTAAATTGATTCTCATTGCGTGTGATGATCAATATCGACTTCCAAATCCACTTTAAGATAGCTTAAGCAATTGATTCATTCGACCGAATATTGAATTCAATACCAGTTGTCTATGTTGGTTCTTTGCCTCAGTTGAAGCTTCTAGGTCGTCTCTCAAATAAAACACAACATCAGTGGCAATTCTTCTTTCCATAAGCAATGCAAAGGACATTCTCCTCTAATGATTTAATCATTATTCAAATTTTAAATATTGAGAGGAATTTAGATTTGACCCTTAAACAGATTAATTCAAATAATAATAAGCTTTTATATAAGAAAATTAGCTGATATTACTTAACTGTGCAATTTAAAGATAAGTTTATTATAAATTTATTTTCTATAAGTTAATGCAGTACTACAGAAATATAGATGACAACCAAGAAGTTAAACAGAAGAGTCCATCATTGTGCTCCCAAGTCTCATATGGAAGATCAAACTTTTTCCTAAAATTTACAATTACTTAACTGCTGGTTTAGAAAATTTCTTCAACCCTGCAAATTAAAAACATTACACCATGAATTAGAGATAAAAATAATGATTAGAAAAATATTAAAAGAGATGATTAATAAAAAATGTTCATTTTTTAGAAAAAAAATAATTTATCTTACCTAAATATTAATTAAGGATGAATGAAGATCACACCCATTTTTTCCCATGCACACAGCACTTTAGTTTTTGTGCGGTACTGACGCCCAACTGGGTCATAAAAATACTGCACCCATCATCATTATCAACCATTTCTTATTAATGTAAAAATTTCATTATATATTTATTTATTGCAAAACATACAAAAGGATGTATCTTCGACAATAACAATCTAGACAAAATCCACATAAGTCATATGCACAAGGTAGGAGACAAACCCACACATCACACATGCAGATGGTGGGACTCTGAAGGCTTGGGGCCACAACCTTTTACAACAATGCCAAGGCCGTCAAGGCCTTATTGATAGTACTAGTGTATCTTAATTTATTATTTCAGATTTATCTTTATTTTCAAGTATTTTTCACACATATATATTTATAATTTAACTTTTTTTTAATAAAATACATATCATAGATGCAAATATATCTCAATTACATAATATAAATATATATACACGCATATAAATTTTAAAATTATTAAGTTCAATAACTTAATTTAACAATTATATTTTTAATAAAATTATAAAAATAATTAAAGAAAAAAATTGACATAGAATATCAAAATTTTGTATCAATCTATATGAATTTGATAGAATTTAGTATTAAAATTTGAATCCAACCACATAAAATAGGATCAAAATGATAAAACACTAGTTGTTTTTCCCCATCTTCTAAGTATTTTTAAGTCTAGATGTTGTATTTTAGCAATCCAAACAACATAGAGATATCATTTGCTTGACAAAATAAAACTAAAAGATCTATAAAATTTATGTGCATGTATATATGGAATCATATATTTTTGCATGTATATATGTATGGATTATCAAAGGTTTTACCCTGTAGAGCCTGCCTGACGGCACACGGCGCTCTTCAGCCAACCAACCATTAAGCAGCCAACTATAGCGGGGGTTGCTATTGTCAAAATACCTAACACTGCCTCCTGGTAGCTTCTTGTTTTTCTTTTGATAAGGACGATTTTTTACATTCTGCAAAGTGATTTTTGATAGCGGCGACAATTGCTCTGATTCGGCATCCACCATTGTTGCATTCCTTCTTGAGCTTGACTCACCACTTGAAGTCATGACCACTAAAATGCTAATGCTAAAATGTTTATGGATGTGTTGTTGTTGCTTGGTGTTTTTTTTTGCACTATTTATAGGCCCTTAGGGGGTTGGTGTGCTTCTCTTTTTCTAGGATTTTGTAGTTTTTGCTCTTAATTTTGCTCTTGTTTTTAAATTAGTCCTAGTAGATTGTTTCATTTCTTTTATTTAAGCTATTATTCAATAATTTGGTTGAGGAAGCATAGTTTTTTTTATTGATATACCCCTATCTCAATTTGGACGAGCAACGTGCATGCATGAATAAAATTACGTACATTGCATAAAATTGTGTACCACGTGTTTTTTATTTATTTTTAAATTTGCACACGTTTTTTTTTTGAAATTGTGGTTTTTAACTTAAGCATCGGAAAGATAAAAATATTAATTAAACAATTGCATTATGAATTACTTTTTTTTTTGTTTGAAAAGGGAAGGATAAACTATTACATAGCAATTAATCTAATAGTAGATAAACCGTTAAGATCTTTAAGCGGTGCATTCAGAGCAATTAGTCTTGTAGTAGATGAATTAATTTTTAAGTAATTGAATCATTATATGTTTCATGACATGTTGTCAATATAGAAATCTATACACTTAAAATGTATAATAGTTGTATTTAATTTTTTAAAAAAAATCTTAATAAAATTCCCATAAAAATGAGTAGTTCTTGATATAGAATTTCCCAAAAAGCTATTTTAGAATATGGATAACAAGTTTAAAAAGTGAAAGTGGATGTTAATTAAAGAGTAACAAGTATTTAGAGGGACTTAATAGAAAAAAAGAGTTTAAACTATTGGATTTAAATTGAAATTAACTAAGATATTAAAAAACTTTATAGTTCTTGTCCAAATACAGACATATTATTATTGCTGATATACATCTAATAAATCCAAACGGATTCTCATTGCCATTTGTGTAGAAATTCGAGTCAGCAGTTTTAAATATGTATTACATATACGTGTAATTGTAATCTTATGTATAAATCTATTTTGCATCTAAAAAAAGTAAAATTTACAATATTTAGAAGTGATTAAAAGCTTTTTGTTTAAAACATTAAATATTGAGCCATTTATGGTATGTGCATACCTTTTAAGGTAACAATTTAAAAGTATTTATTGACAAAAAATAAACTTAGCAATTAATTGACTCTGAGCTGGCATTGACCATAGGTGAACCCATCTTTTTTTATTTATTTTTAATTTTTAAATTTGGGTCACTATTTGTGAAATGTTACTTTTTCTTACCCATTTCTTTCTTTAATTGTCCCTATGGTTTCTTTTTTCTAAGGTGGATTTTCCAATATATGTCCTAAATTATTTTAACCTTGATTTAAAAAAAAAATCGTTTGTATGAGTATAAAATTATACAATTTTTATATGATATTTATTTAATTTGATAATCATATTTTATACTCTATTAGTATATATATGCATATATTTTTCCATTATCAATGAGCAAATTTATTTTCCTTTTAGTCATACGTAAAATGTTATAGAATAAGTCATTTTTATCACAATTAACAATTTGTTCTTAAAATCTTGTACAAGATGACAAACCCAATTGTTCAATATATCAAAATTGCAAGAATTGAACTCAGAAAAAAACAACATTTTATATAAAATTTTAATAAAAATTGAGTTTTCAACACTAATTAAAGGATGAGTAATTTTGCAAATCATCAACAAAATGATGATAATTTGGATTAGAAAGCCATATTTTAGTAATGTAATGATGAAAGACAAATTTCCTATTGAAATTTTCAATAACCCGCACAGTTGATTCAGTTGTGCGTAGATTAATAGCATTGCCAATAGGTTGCTTCTTCATTATCATCACTTCAATGTTGTTGTTGATGATGCCATTGCCACTTGATTCATCCTATTGTTTCAAGAGAATTTGGGTTAGATAATGCAATGGTTGCTCATATTTTTGCTTCATTGATTCTCCTAGTTTTTCCCATGTGATTAATGATGATGGTTCGAGAGAAATAGACACTGAGATCGTCTCTAGTATCGGGAACTTCTTCATTTATTCTTGATATTTTTTTGTTTCTTTTATCACTTCATTTTCTATTGTAAGATAAGAAAAAAAATATTGATTGGACATGAAAATAATATGAACAACATAAATTTCTAGCATAAGAAAAATAGTTATGATATATACATTCTTGATTTTTTTTTGCTTATTTTTCCACTTAATTTTCTAGCATAATAGAAAATAAAAGAAAAACTATATTCACACACGTAATTCCAACAAAATAATTAATTCATAGCAAAAGGGAAAGAAATTAAAAAAAATTGAAGTATTTAAGAATAATAAAAAAATTGAAGTATTTAAGACCATGGTTGGACCATTGTAGTGTATATATGTAAGACTATAGCTGGGCTATAGCATTCTGATGATAAGACCATAATTGAGTTATGACACTATGGACGTATGACCATGGTTGGACCATGACAGTGTTTATATTGGACCATTTCAGTGTTTATATGTAAGACCATATCTAGGCTATGACATTCTGATGATAAGACCATAACTGAGTTATGGCATTATGAACATAAAACCATGGAAGGGCTGTGGCAATGCATATGTAAGACCATAGTTGGACTATGTACAATAGGAAACATGTACCGGGGTTTTAATCATCTTTATAGTATTCATCGGAAGAAAACAAATGAGGATCTAAATGTGATGTGTGAAACGGTAAGCGGTTTGTAATAGTATATATGTGTAAAAGTGGTAAATGTTGTATTATTCTTATATGTTAAAAAGATTTTGCATTGTGGTAGTAAGAAATACGAATGTTATTGAAATGTAGAAAATTGATTTGAACTAATGTTTAAGCATTACTCACTTGTTGGGAGCTGTAATTGACAGGAATTTTGATAATAACCTCGTTGACAAGAAATATGTTCATTAATATTTTAGTTGAATTATTGTTATGTTGATTCGGTAAGCTTTACCGTTCAATCGACGAACTTACTAAGCTTTATGAAAGCTTGCTTTTATTATTTGTTTTGTTTCTTGTAGACACATTTTTTGGATCGAGAGATTGGATCAGCTCGAAGAATCACACTATCTGGGAATTTTTGGTAGACTTAGATTTTGGTTTGGTATATATGGCATGTAATAGGAGTCATTTTGGATATGATGCATAAGTACTTGGTTTGTGCAAATTATACCTTTAACTTGTGTTTTTGTGTTTGGATAACCTATGTATGTTTTACTTAGGTAGAATTTGTTGATCAAGAATGAGCTATAATGACACTATGATGACTAATGATATGAAATGATATAGATGTAAGATTTTGATGTGTTAGTTGTGCTTTGTATATGAAAATATGGAAGTGAATTGTTACCTGAAGACATCATTCATCGGATTTTAGGGATTCCGTCACCTCATCCAAATTCTGGCATAGATAGAATTATTTGGGGGAGTTCCATGTCTAGCTCTTTCTCTATTAAAAATGTGTATAGGAAACTTCAGGAAGGTTCATAGAATGCAAAAAATGATGTTTAAAAATTACCGTGGAAGTATCAGGGTCCACAAAGGGTTAGAGTATTCATTTGGCTTGTTATCAAACACCTTTTGCTCACCAATGTTGAAAGGATTCAAAGAGGTTTGGGATTAGATACTTCTTGTGGTACTTGTAGCCATAACTATGAAAGTGTCCTTAATGTTCTAAGGGATTGCACAATGGCAAGAGACATATGGATACAATTAATCCCTACAAGTAAACAATCTTTTTTTTTTCACAGGGTCTCTACATGAATGGATGAAGCTTAATTTACGGAATCAGCAGGACATAAATCTAATGGGAGGAGTCAATTGATCTTGTTTGTTCGGGATTATCATTTGGCGCATTTGGAAGATTTGGAACCTCCACATTTTCAAGGACTTTCGTGGAGAATTGATGAGGTTATCAAGACATCATTATGTTGGGAAAAGTAGTATGTTTTAGCATCAGTTTCGCAAGGTTCCAAATTTTTAAGATCGGATTTAGTTCCGGTGTCTTCAGATGGTTGGGTCTATTTGTATACAGATGGTTCGGTTAAACTTGGAGAGATGTTCGTCGCAGCTGGAGGACTTTTGGAAGATCATAATGGGAAGTGGATTGTTGCTTTCACAAGGTATTTGGGCAGTTGTGAAGTTATTGATTCAGAACTATGGGGCATCCTTGATGGGCTGCAAATTGCCCTCGAACGTAGCTATCGGAAAGTCATCATTCGGACAGATAGTCTTGAAGTTGTTAAACTTATTTATGAAGGAGTTCGTAATGGTTCTAATTCTGCCTTAGTAAGGAGAATTCTTTTGCTTTTGAAGCTCCTGAGTCATTGAAATCTTAATTATACAACTAGAGAAGAGAATAGAATGGAAGACAAGATAGCCAAGCTTAGGCGAGATAGAGAACTAGGTTTGCGGTTGGTTGACAAAGATTATGTGTTGAGCTTTTAATACTTGAGTTGTAATTTTTTTTTCACCAAAAAAAATAGAAATCTATACACTTAAATTGTATAATAGTTGTATTTAATTTTTTTTAAAAAAATCTTAATAAATTCCCATAAAAATGAGTAGTTCTTGATATAGAATTTCCCCAAAAGCTATTTTAGAACATGGACAACAAGTAAAAAAAAGTGGAAGTGGATGTTAATTAAGGAGTAACACATATTTGGAGGGACTTAATAGAAAAAAGAATTTAAATTTTTGGATTTAAATTTAAATTAACCAAGATATTGAAAAACTTTATAGTTCTTGTCCAAATACGGACATATTAGTATTGCTGATATACATTTAAATAAATCCAAACGGATTCTCATTGCCATTTGTGTAGAAATCTGAGTCAGAAGTTAGTAACTGCTGTTTTGAAATTATTATTTTTTGAAATACCTGGCAAACATTTCTTTGAAATTATTTAATTTTATTGTATTTTTAATAATTAATTCTAATGATAATTATTTAAATATGTATTACCTGTACGTGTACTTGTAATCTTATATATAAATCTACTTTGCATCTAAAAAAAGTAAAATTTACAATTTTTATAAGTGGTTAAAAGCTTTTTGTTTAAAACATTAAATATTGAGCCATTTATGGTATATGCACACCTTTTTAAGGTAACAATTTAAAATTATTTATTGACAAAAAAATATTTAGCAATTAATTGACTTTAAGCTGGCATTGACCATGTATGAACCCATATTTTTTTTTTAAAATTGTGTCACTATTTGTGAAATGCTACTTTTTCTTACCCATTTCTTTCTTTAATTGTCCCTATGGTATTTTTTTTCTAAGGTGGATTTTCCCATGTATGTCCTAAATTATTTTAAGCTTGATTTAAAAAAAAAATCGTTCGTATGAGTATAAAATTATATAATTTTTATATGATATTTATTTAATTTGATAATCGTATTTTATGCTGTATTATAATATATATGCATATATTTTTCCATTCTCAATGAGCAAATTCATTCTCCTTTTTGTCATATGTAAAATGTTATAGAATAAGTCATTTTTATCACAAATTATCAATTTGTTCTCAAAATCTTGAACAAGATGACAAACTCAATTGTTCAATATATCAAAATTGCGAGAATTGAACTCAGAACAAAAACAACATTTTATTTAAAAATTTAATAAAAATTGAGTTTTTAACACTAATTAAAGGATGAGTAATTTTGCAAATCATCAACAAAATGATGATAATTTGGATCAGAAAGCCAGATTTTAGCAATGTAATGATGAGAGACAAATTGCCTATTGAAATTTTCAATAACCCACACACACAGTTTCTTCAGCTGTGCATGGATCAATAACATTGCCAATAGGTTTCTTCTTCATTATCATCACTTCAATGTTGTTGTTGTTGATGCCATTGCCACTTGATTCATCCCATTGTTTCAAGAGAATTTGGGTTAGATAATGCAATGGTTGCTCATATTTTTGCTTCATTGATTCTCCTAGTTTTTCCCATGTGACAAATGATGACGGTTCGAGAGAAACAGACACTGAGATTGGCTCCGGCACCGGAAACTTCTTCATGTATTCTTGATATTTTTTTGCTTCTTTTATCACTTCATTTTCTATCATAAGATAAGAAAAAAATATTGATTGGACATGAAAATGATATGAATAACATAAATTTCTAGCATAAGAAAAATAGTGATGATATATACATTCTTGATTTTTTTTTTGCTTATTTTTCCACTAAATTTTCTAGCATAATAGAAGATAAAAGAAAAACTATATACACACATAATTCCAATAAAATAATTAATTCATAGCAAAAGGGAAAGAAATCCAAAAAATTGAAGTATTTAAGGATAACAATAAAATTTTAGCTAACAAAAATGAAATCAACTTAGCATATGTGTAGAAATCAACCTGGTTCTTTCTTGAATGCTTCCTTATCTTGACTGCTTTCTCCATTAAGAACAGTAATTTCCTTCTTATAATTTGATCTCTTATATTCCTTTTTAATAGATTTTTGTCTATTATTAATTCTACTTTTGCGATTTAAGTGCCGGTCGGGAATATGACTATCTAACTCGTCATCGGACTCTGTTTCTGAATTGGATAAAGAAAGATGATCATTTTTCGGAGGATAAAATCGTTTTAACATATTATAATTATAAGAAAAAGATAAAGAAAATGAGAAGAGAGGACAAAATGCAATGGACACTTTAGTTTAAAATTGTATTTATATCTTTAAAATTTTTTAATCTGTTAAATTTTTATATAAGTTTTTGATATGACATTTAATGATGAGAGATTATGTAAAATCATTTTGATTGCAGGGAAATATGTTGTAGAGGATAATTTCTCATATTATGTATGAATTACTATTGTTGATTAGCATTATTTAAGAACGTAGATTCTTCATTAATCTTCAACTATCTTTTTAATTTTGGACCAAAAAAAAGTAAATTTTTGTAATGAAATTAATTAAATAAAGTGTCTTAAACTGTGGGCTGCACAAAGATATAAGGTTGTGTGAAGTCTGCTCAAATTGCACAGACATGTATTGGGTTTTTTGGTGGAGAGAAAAAACATTATAAACAAGTGAATAAGATGTATTAGAACAAAGGAAAGAGGAAGATTGAAGCAAATCTGATAGCACTGAATGTGGTGACATGTAGTGGTTGGTACGGTGGGGAAAGGTTGAGCAAATGAACAGGTTTAGAGAGTTTTCGAAATATCTTTTGAGAGTCAGAATGCTACAATGCCCAAAACTCCCCTCACCAATTGTGAAAGGTTCTTATATATAGTGTTTTAAGAATGAAAGTTACAAAGTTGACAATTAATAGGAGTAATGAAATTAATTTGAGTTACAATGGCAAGCCCGTTCTTGACATTTTTGGGGCCCTAGGCAAAACAATAAAATGGGGTTTTAAATTCCTTAAAAGTTGGAGAAAATTCTTTTTAGGTCCCTTAAAAGTTGGTAAAAAAAAACTTTGGGCTCTTAAAAGCTAAAAAAAAATATTTTAGGGCCCCTTAAAAGTTGGTAAAAAATTTTTTTTGGGCCCCTTAAAAATTGGAAAATAATATATTGGATCCTTTTTAGCCTTGACCCTGGGTGGCCCACCTCCAGACGACCCCTAGAGCTGGGCTTGACAATAGCATTAATGATGAAGGAGTGGTGAAGAGTTTTGTTGGTGATGGTAAATAGTGAAGAAGAGCTCAATATGTTTCTGAAAGAAGGCAAGCACTCATGTTAGAAGAAAAAGTTAAGAGGAAACCTTTTAACTACCTTCATATTCAATCCACCAAGTCAAGCTTTTCGAAACATCCCAAAAGTAAAGACAGCCCAAGAACCTTTCCATATTCTGGGGGTTTTCCCACTTCTTTTACCTTGGTGAAGCAATACTATGTGAAACATCTTCTGCAAAACATCTCTTGAAATGCTAGATGAGTGTTGTTCCTAAAAAAGAATTATTCTAACTTATTCCAAATTTTAGTTGTTCTCAGCATAGTTGTTCCAAACAAGAGTTATGTACTCATGCTTTTTCCTCATAGAGCTTGTTCTAAATAATGCCTCTTCTTAAAGAATATAGTTGTTCTAAATAATAGTTGTTCCAAACAACGATTGTGCTGAACATAGCTACTCTTAAAATTCAATTATTCTAAACAAGAGTGGTTTTGAATTTTAGTCGTTCTCAATAAGAGTTATTCTCAAATGAAAGCTATATTGGATGAAAACTATTTTGATTGAAGCCATGTTCTGAACATAGTTATTTTGGATATAACTATTCTCAAACAACGGTGTTCTGAACAACAACTATTCTAAATAACAATTGTTTCCCTAGAAGAGATATCAAATGAGCTCAATTTCTTGAAACAATGGCTAAAACTAAGTATATACATGATCTATTTTTTATGTTGATACGTGAAAGATTGTTGATATTTGCTTGTAAGATATTTGTCTAGATATATGCTTATTTTTAGTTGGAATAAGTAAACTATAGTAGGTAAATTAGAGTTGGACATGAAATTTTGTTCATGCAGTTCTAAATCTTTTTATATTTTTGGGGCTTTGCTTAAAGAGTTAATTCATTATGGTCTATGAGTACAAGTTGTGGTCTAAGTTTCACTCACTCACCAAGTAGTAACCTCACCTTTATACTCTAAACATGATCCCTTTCACTGAGGACTACCGCCCCAAAAAAAACTTAGATGAAATTGATTGACTCAATTTAGTTTACTTACAAGTTTGCACTCAATAAAAAGTTCCTATATGAACAAGTAAAGTGCTATCTAAATCACTTATTCCCATACAAAATGTATATAAAAATATCTTCAATTATCTTCGTAGTGGAAGAGATATTCCTTGCATCAATCTCCTTGAAGATTGAAACAATAATTTAAATTTTATTTGGATTGTATTGAAAATCTTCAATTCAATCCTTGTGTTGCTCAATTCTAGCATGTTTGACTTTGGTCATAGGCTACTAACTAATAATCTCCCCCTTGACAATTTTTTAACTAAAACCTTAGCAACAATTTTAGTATGGATAGCTAGCTCCTCTTAGTTCATACTTAATTATGAATATAACCAACATTCAATCATTAATGCAATATAAATAGAAGCATTAATAATTAAAGTACAAGGTAAGAAAAATATAGTAAGTTTAGAAAAAAAATAACATTGAGCCACTTACATCGAGCAACTATTATCATCCAAAATCAATATAAATTCAATTCAACAACGTATAATCAACAAAAAAAAATCATTCCAACACTCTACCCATCATCACAAAGCCACCCAAAAATCCAATCAGTTTACTCTATTTGTTGTAGTACACTGTCTCCCCCTTTTTTATCCAAAAAGTACTAAAGTAATCACTTTTCCTGGGCAAGAAGATCTAGTTTGTAACGTTGAGCTCTAATCCATTTTTGTTAAAACACCCTTAATGGATTCTCTAGTATTCGGGTGCTTTTATCAGCAATCTATTTTGGGCAACTTGAGAAGGTCTGGCAGTTGGGGAGTCAATTTTAGCTGGGTCTATAGCTAGCTCACCATCGTCCTAATTCTTATCTACTTCTTCCTTAGCATATGCTACAAAATGTTTCCCAATTTTCCATTTAAAGGAAAAACTTCAACTCAACTAGCATAGGTTAATATACTTCAGCCTTAGCCATTATTTGAGGCTTTAGTTACATGAGGATTTAAAATATTAAGGAGGGAAAAGGCAAAGATGGTCTATTATTCTTGGTCTCATCATGCTTTATAATTTCATTAAAGATATTTGACCAAGATCAAATGGAGTGAATGTGACAACTTTGTGTAGGAATATTTCCATCTTTTTAAGAACAACATTCCTTTGGTTGTTTGAAAGCCAATATCCGGTTGCTATCGCTTGAAGAGTAACATAAATGGGACTTAGCTCAAACACTTTGAAATCCTATTCTTCAGTCAATGTAATCCTCACATTGTTGGTTATTAAGGCAGCAAGGTCAACAAAGGTTTCCTTCAATGGAACATCATCCATGCATTAATGATGTATAAAATCACTAATTTTATTAGGATTGAAGGTGGAATGGTTATCTACTAGCTCACTAGAGTGATACCGTGACGACAGTCTATCAACTCTATAGAGTGACACCGATGGTCTATTGACTTTATTGAGCGACACCGCGATGACAGTTATGAACTGGTCCTTCAGAGTGGCACCTTAAAATAGTTTACTGATTCTTTGGAATCATAGGTGCATGACGCCGTAATGTGTAAAACCATAGGTAAATTAAAACATCCTCCATTTCATCGTTCTTTCCATCAATTTTAGAATTATCATCAATAAAATCTCGACCTTTGCCAAAAACAGTAAGTACATCTCGTTTCAAAGATTAGATCTCGAATTTTTGTAATTCTTCTATACGAAAATAATCCTACATTTAATTTAATCAATCTTTTATGATTCTTATTGTAACTTTTAATGATCTTGATAATCTTGAAATAAAGTGTTAACTCTTGTATAAATGTTTTTTGGAATACCTGTTTAAAATGCATCAAATCAAATTTGATCGTAAGGAAATCGATCAAGCTCCTAGTGAAAGGTGTGTCTTCTTTTATAAGTGAATTGGGGCAAACCATGTCTAGGATTAGGACCACATAGTTTGCCACACAAGCATGTGGACCACATGGCCCCTCCACACGACTATGTGGCATGAAAACCCTAGGCTAGTGTTCGAATCTCACACGACTAAGAACCCTTTACACGGCTGTGTCCCTCATGTAGCTTAATTTTCCAATATGCCACACAGCCTCAGTCTGTTACACGGTCATGTAAACCCTCCAAATGACCTACAGCACCCCACAGGAGCTGGACACACAGTTGTGTGTGCCTTATTTTATAGTTTTGCCCACAATATTGTGAATAATTCAATTTAGTCATCATATGACCCCCGAACTATTTATAGAAATTTTATTTTCCCGATTGAGTCCTTGATATTATGAATGTGCTACAATCTGTGAATTGATGATTGAAATGCTATTGAATAATGATGATATGTGAATATTACATGTCTATTGTCACTGTCTTTCTGATCCATTTATATTGTTATTCTTACCTCAGTATTACTGATGCATGCCCACTGTTATTGTTGAACCAAATACATGACAAACATGTCTATTGTTACTATTAAATTGAATGCATGATAAGCATGTCTACTGTTACTATTGTATGATCTTAATCGAATAAAAAAAAAAGAACCAATACATAAGTTTCAATCTCATTAACATATGCATATCCATTAGCTTGAGTAAATCATATTTCAAGTTAGCTATTCACTTGCCACTTCATTTCCCATAATAATACCAAATCATCCAACATCATCAACATCATTAGAACAAGATCATGAACATCCAAAATAATTTAAACACAAATACAACCCTATATACAAGCCACATAACCAAATCTGGAATAAATAAAGATTACTAAATCAGAGATTGGATAGTGTGAGCTCCAAGTTGATCCGAATGATGCATTCCACAAAACAACCTATTCAGAGACAGAAAATCAAACAAGATAAGCATTACGAATGCTTAGTAAGCTCGTATGAAATTCATTTAACCTACCTCGATAAATTTACAATTCAATTATGAAAACCTAATGTAACAAGTACAAATATCATTTGGAATCTTGTTACATCCACAAGTACTTCACTTGACACTTCTAGAAATTAATATAATACATTATATTACACATGCTTATAATATAACAATTTATCTTTAATACTATCCATAACACATTTGACCAATTATAACTCAAATCAATTTGTTTGTTTATCATTCACAATTTAAAACAATATAACTTACATCAGTTCACATTTAATTAAATGGACTAGCTACTATACAGTTCCCTATTATCAAAATTTAACAAAAGGAGAGATTATCACATATGAATAAAATAACACTTCCAACAATACCATTTAATCTATATAAAAAATCTTCAGCAATTACAACATTTATTTCATTCCATTCTCATGTATCCAATGTAGATTCAGTATTCGCATTATTTAAAAAATTTCATTTCATATCACGTTTATTTTCATCGTTCGGAGAACTATAACAAATATACTTCAGATACATTAGATAATAATGCTCACACAAGCTGACAATAGGGACATTAACCATTACTCAATGCTGCTCACACAAGTTGTCGAGAATCTACAACAAATGCTAGATTCTAGCCACTGGTATGATATCCACCACTGGAACATAGTACCTGATAAATATAACACTGGCACAGAGTGCCTGATAATTGTAACGTCGATACAAAGCATCTGATAATTGTAATCAATGGCACATAGTGCCTGATAAACCCTAATGACATGTCATTTGTATCCTAGTTATTCATTAAGTTCACATGGGCTCTGTATCATGTATTCAATCTTTTCCATTCTTTTGAACATTTTCGTACACATATCAAATAACCATATACTTGTAATTTAAACCAATTAATATTCCATAATTGTTCCATATCATATAACCCATTTGTATTAGCCACATGTATTGTACTTTGCATTATAGTTCTTTCGATGCCAATAATTATTGTATTACAACAATTAAACTATCAAGCAATTAAATAATACAATAATAAAAAATCATTAACAAATTAAATCTCATACAAAATTTACCTAAGCAAAACAGTCACAAACACTAATCTGAGAACCATTCCACAATTTTTTTCTTTTTCACGTTTATATTAGTTCAAAACCCAGTCAATTTGAATAACAAAATTGGTCGAAAACTTGGTTAAAACTTGGTTTTCTTCTCAATGGAGAAACGGTGGAGAAAGGGAGAAAGAAAAGATGATAATGGCCATTTCCTTTTGTTTATGTTAATACCTTTTATTTATTATTTTTTAAAACTTAATTTAATATTAAAACAATCATATAAATTACTAGTTTTCAAGCATTAACCGGCCACTAGAGTTTACAATTGCCTAGTTGACATTTTCACTCTTGCAAAAATATTTTTGAACACATTTAGTTAATAAAAATTAATAACGATTATTCTTTTATAATTTTTATGATTTAGTCATTGTACCTTAATTAACTATTAAATCAATCAAATTACCAGACCAAAATTTAATATAACCTATATAAAAACTCTGTAAATATTTTTATTAGATATTTACAGACTCAATTTACAGAAATGAGGTCTCAATATCTCATTTTCAAAACTACTTAACTTTAGGGTCAAACCACTTGTACTTAGCTAAGTATCCAATTAGCAAAAAATTTCAGATCAAAATTCAATAAAACACTATAATAAACTTGTAAATATTATTAAATAATATTTACTGACTTGATCATCTCACTATTTTCAGTACCACTGGAAAATGGATTGTTACAACATGTTAAGCATGTCTACTATTTTTGTGTTGTCCTATTACTAGCATGCCATACTATGTTGCACGGGGTGGGACTATTGAAAGGAGGAAGTATTGATAGTTTAATAATTTGCAACACTAGTGGTTTATCCACGAATTTACTGGCAGCTTTTATCTGCAAACATGTTGTGCACTCATGACCTATTGACAATTTATCTGCAAACACTACTGGTTCATCCACAAACTTACTGGTAGCTTTTATTTGCAAATACATTGTGCATTCACAACCTATGGGCTGTTTATCTGCAAACATTGGTGGTTCATCCACAAATTGGAGTATTTGGGTTAAAAGAGTTCTGGGGAACTCTTACTGTGAAGTGTAGTGGTGGGATAGGACCTTTTTTTTGTTAAATTGCATTGCATTGACACTCATAAGTATGCTGAAATGAACTGTTAATTTTTGTTATATTATACGAATGCTATTATACTAAAAATTGTTATTATGTTTGCTTTGTTACTCTACACTGATTTTCTTGTGATGGAACTCACATTGAGCTTCATAGCTCACTCCCCTTTTATTTCCATCTCTATAGATAACCCACTAGGTTAGGACGCGGGCATGAAACCCAGAGGGTCGCAGCTCGGATTTGTTATATTTTATATTTTAGATTTATTATTTGATATTTTCTTAATTCAGAAACTATATTGTTTTATTTTTGAACTGTGGCATGAGACTTAAGATTTGAGTTTTTATAGTATGCATGACATTTAATTTGATTTTAGGATATTGAAGTTTGGATATTAATTAGTTATGCACGAACTTCGGTTTCTATTAAAAATATAGATAGATATCACTTTTTCCGCTGCTAGAAAATAGATAAATTATGAAATTAATAAACAAACTAGAAATTCACTAAGTTTTCGAAAGTAGCTACTATTTCAAGAAAAATGTTAAATTTAATTGATTTTTGTCAAGTCAAGAATTTTTCAGAAAATAGGCTAAGTTTTCTCCTAAAATGAGCAAATGCTTCCAAATAATTGTTTAAAAAAAACTCTAATAACTTACTGGGTCATTTCGGTGGTCAATATAATCTTTCGAATTCGAGCCTAACGTCTAGGTCAGGTTGGGGAGGTTACATTCGGATTGTGGATATCACCGATCAAGTTCATCAGGATCTTTGTGACTTGGATACTGATGCCCTCTCAAAGGTGTGCGATTTTTAGTAGTCAGAGATCTTGATGTGCTTCGCGATGTCAACGACAGTCCTCTTGGACTCTCCTCTTAGCTTGGCCTCTCCTTGATAGTAGACTTGTAGGTCGAGAGTACGATAATTTGATCGAGGATGGGGTTCTCGTTTCCTTTCCTCATCCCATTGCAACTATTAATGACAAAGTGGAAAATATGAGATTAGTGTTCGTCTCTTTTCGGGTTTGGTTGGGCCATTTTAGCCGTTGTACTTCATGACGAGGAGAAGTGAGCAGTTAGAGTTTTAGGTTGGTTGGTTTAGTGGTTGGAGAGACAATCATAAAAGTTTATTATTTTCTTAAAAACATATTTTTTTCAAAATAAAGCAAAATAGTTAAAAATGCTTACTCTTCCATCTATTCCTCTTAATGGATACTTTGGAAGTAACTAAAATTCATTTTAATAAATTAAAAATGAATTTTGTTTTGTAGAATTAATTTTTGATACTAAAATTAAACTTAATTTAACCTAATCTTTGGATAATACACAATGGATACTTTGGAGGTAATAAAAAATTATTTTAATAAATTAAAAAAGATTTTTATTTTCTGGATTTAAGTTTAGATATTAGAATTAAACTTAATTTAACCTAATCTTTGGATAATACACGATTTCGCGCCTAATCAAATTTTCGAAGCCAAAACTTATTTCCGTAAACTAATTTTTTGATGAATTTTAATTAATTTTAAAAATTTTATAAAAATGGTTGTTTTTTGACCAAAAGCATTCTAATTAATTTTATAATTTTATAGGTAACGAATCGCTCCAAAATAAACAAGAATCTTATAAATTACACCTAATCAAAAAATATATTTGTGATAATTTTATGTTTTTAAAATTCATATAATTGTTTAAAAACTATTATGATAACGTCTAGTTTATGAATTGTTTTATTGTTATGTTAAAATAGTTAGCATAATTATTATAAAAGTATTGTATGATAATAAAGTGGGAAATTAAAAATTTATAAACAAATATACTATAAAAAATGTAAAATTATTATAAAAATAGTGTAATATATTTGATAAGTTGTTACTTTTTTAATCATATTGATAAGATATATTATTATTTTTTAATTTATAAAGCTTTCATACCGAAATAGGCGGACTATAATGAATAAAACGGATGGTTCGAATTTGATGGTAGATATATTCCATGATAAATAAAAGTGGTTGAACTAAGACAAACTGTAGTGTTTTGATTACTCTCCTCTAGCTAAGATTGTGAAAGATACTGTGAAAACCTCTGTTAAAACTCCAGACATAGAATTGTTAGTGAACCTAAGCCAAGTGAACCTAAGCTAACTCATAAAATTTCTGAAACGGTAGGTTAGTATAATGAGCATACGTAGCCTTATTGTGTGAGACCATGTGGACATAGCCGAGTGACTCGAGTCGAGTCCTCTTCTTGGGGAGATGAGCCCAATCCGAGAATTTATGAACCTGTAAGGACGCTCAAATCTGAGAGCGATAATCATGAAATGTGGGGCACTACGGTGCCCAACTTGTGATCAGTGATTTGCAAGGGTCGATTAGACTCAATTTGAATCTTTGGGTCAAAATACCAGGATCGAGCAACTCCAGACTACGAGGAGAGTGTGAGTGCTATTGATCCAAATCCGCGACCGAAGAATCATTAGTGATTTATGTGATGTGCTCTCTTGATAATTTGCGTTGATGAAGAAAAGTAGTTAGAAATATTGTTTGTTTTTGTATTAAAAATAAGTTGCGCAGTGGCAGCATGGTGGTCTGTATGAATAAGAGCATTATAGATTTTTTTTGGTTTAGGAAGTGATGGGTCTGTGGGAATTTTGGGGATGAAATTCTTTTAAGGGGGGAGAGTTGTAACATCCTAAAAATTGGGAAAGAAGAAATTGAGTTTCGAAATCGAGAGTGGTCATCCGTTGATTTGAGTTTAGACATCAAAATTTTTTATTTATAAGTAAATTGGTTTGGTTCAATGGTTAAGTATTTTGATTATGTATGTCAGGTTTTGGGTTCAAATTCTATCTATTAAAATTTTGCTACTTTGATTAAACCCCTATATTTGGAAATGTAGGTTATAAGTTAAATTTAGTCAATTAATATTAAAAATAAGCTTGTTGGTTCATTGGTTAAGCCTTTATATACCCTCTAGTCTTATGTTCGAATCTTTGCATAAGCATTTAGAGAATAATTTTTATGCCATTCCGTAAAGTTAGTTTAGTTTTCAAAAACCTGTGAACTTCTTTTCCATATCTCCAAAAACAAAAAGAAATATTTTCCGTTCCCTTCTGGGTTCTTATCTTTTTTTTTTCTCTTCTTCATCCCAAATTGTGCGTTTCTATTCTTTTGCCTTGGTAAACTACTGTTGTATCCTTCTATACTCGTTACACTAGGTCCCAATGTGCCTTTAATCTTCAGTTGAATGGTAAGCATCTATCACCAAGTTTAATTTGCGTAAGTTTGTGATGAATAAAGTTCTGTCTCTTCTTGTGCAGAAACAAATTTCTTATTTGTGTAAGTTATGTTAGGCGAGGGTCTTAAGAGTAACATTTCTTCAGCGATTTGAGTTTCTTGTTTTAGGTTACGAACGAAGGTAAGCATTTAACTTCCATTGAACTTTCGGCATAACTTCAGTATAGATGCTAAGTCAAGCATTTTGACTCAGTTAAATCATCTGATTTGGTCAATGTAATGTCGTTTTTAGGTTTTGAAAACGTCTCTGTGCTTCTCCGTCAAAGCTGTATCAGGTGGGTGTCGATAACCCAACTTTCGTTCTGAGTTAGTCGTCAGAAAAACTGACTGTCGACGCCACACGACCATGTCTCAGGCTGTGTGGTAGGCCGTGTAACTCATTATTCATGAAAAATTAGAGGCATACAAGCTAGGCACACAGCGTGTGTCCTGGCTGTGTGTGGTTATGTGTTATGCAGGATTCACAAGGCTAATGACACGAGCGTGTGTCCAAGTCGTGTAGCTCACTGTTTGCGAATTGAAACCATACGAGCAAGTGACACGGGCATGTGTAAGGCTGTGTGGGACACACAGGCAAGCACACGAGCGTTTGCCAAACCGTGTGGAGTCACATGGGCCAATTCTCTAGGCCATGTGAAACCACACGGGCGTGTGAAGCAATATTTGAAACTTTTCCCTTGGACCACAAGCCTTGTTCGAAATGAATGCAGGGCTGTTGTGGGGTCCGTAAGATCTGAATTATGCTGAATAACTTGATATCTGACAATATGATAATGAACAACTTGCGACTGTACATGTCTACTATGTTTGAACCTAAGTAAGTAGGATCTGTCAAAACGTAATGTGCTATTGTCAAATGTATATGAATTATCCAGGTAAGATTTGTATTCTATTAAGTTTGTTAGTACGCCTTTATGTGACTTTGTTGCTTAAGAACATGTAATATTCGAATATGTTGAATTGATTGACATTGATTCTGATTTATAACCATGCATGTGATTTCATGGTGAATCTACTTTATAACGTATGGACTCCATGCCTGCTAACCATGTAACTGTATGATAACATGACTTACATGATTATCACTTTGCTTCTGTATATGCATGCCATGACACATTGCTTGGGACTTGGGATGATGTGAAATGAGGAAGTTTTTGCTAGTTTGATTATCTGTATTATTTGACAGTCTATCCATGTTTCTGTTCTGGCAGCTTGGCTATAATTTAGTGGCTTGACCACATGTATCCGATCTGGCAGTTTTAAATGCAAAATTCTGGTGGCACTATCCACAGTTATTTGTTGGTGTGATTTGGCTATACGAGTTCTGAAGGAACTCTATTTTGGTGTGTAGCAGAGTTGAATAGGATGTTTTCTAATAAATCTGCATTTTGATTGGTTTTGAAAGATACCATATCTGCATAAACAAACATCCTCTGCGTAGCTCTGTTCCATTCTGCTCTGAATTCTGTCCTGTGCTAGTGGATTTGTGTTTTTATGTTATATTAGCATGATGGCAACCTCTGTGATACTCTGCTCTGTTCTGTTCTGGTTTTATACTCGCTATTAAGTCCTCTTTGTTACTCTAATTTATATACTATGTTTTTTTTAATTCTAATTGATGTTGGTTATACACGAGGCTTTATAGCTCACCTTTTAATTTTATCTTTGTGTGTTCAGGTAAGCTCTAAATTAGGATTGGAGAACGTGTGAAGCTCAGATTGTTTTTGCACTGATGTAAATATGTTTTTAATCCCTTAGGTTTGTAGTTTGATTCTGAATTTGTCTTGGGTTTTTGCTAATTTCGTTAGTAACTGATAATTTTGAACGTGAAACTTCAAAAGCATTTAAGTCGACCTAAATGGGTTTCAATTTTCAAAGTTAAACTCCAAAAGAATTTTCCGCTACAAATCAAATAACAGTCTGAGTTTTTTCTAAATTTTTGTCGAAACTAGTTTTCAATGTGTTGGGGTAACTCCTCCAGATTTGACTTAAACTTCTAAGCCGAATCTGGGCTGTTACAAAATTGAATAATATAATAGTGAGTTTGAGTACTATAACAGTGAGATTATAATCAATGTTGAAATCAGTGTTTTGATGCAAATGCAACAATGGCGGTAAGATAAATTATAATATGAAAGCAAAATTACTATTAAGGACATTAAATTAAATTTATTAAAATATAAATTTAATATATATAATTATATAGTCTCTGTAGCACCCCAAACCCGGCCCAGAAGTTATGGCCGGATCCGGCATGCCACATCAAAAACGTTAAAAAAAATTTCCATTCTAAGTCCAGAAAATCGTACTTGATGTTCAAAAGATTAATTCATTAAAGGTTAAAGTGAATGGAAGCTGTGCACCAGGTAGGAAACCGGAAAAGAGGTGGTGAGTCCATCGGACTGCTTAAGTACCAAGCTCCCTTCGGATCCAATCCTAGACATGCATACCGCCATTTCCACACCTTAACGTCATGGATATTTCTAGGAAACCGATTTGATTAAGTCATTTTTAGGAAAAGTGATTAATTTTGGAAAATACTTTCATTGTGGAAGCTTTGCTTGTTGTCGTGTTATTTTGAAATCAATTGTTGTTTATGAAAACGCACCCTAAAGCTATCCAATTTCAACAGTTAAAATAAGTAATACCTATCTTAGTAATACATATTAAAACCATCAAAAATTATTAAGCGGCCTTATTACATTTAAAAACCCAAAACTTCAAACGTAAATAAAAGGATGTTCAGTTCACCAGAAGAAAATCAAACTTTCAGAACGGGTGGCCATTCCGAATTCCCTCACAGCTCCAAGCCCACTATGGTTGGGGATTACCTGCGTGGATGAAAATAAAAGGGGTGAGTTTGGGGAAACTCAGTGTGTAAATTAACCCAACCATAGCCTATATCAGCTCAAACCACAGAAATAGAATAAGTTGGCCTTAGTCCAAAACAGAATTCAGAATAAAGCCCATAGGCCCATAACAGAACAGAACATATATTACATGTTTATGCAGAAACCCAACCATATCCAACCGTATACACCCCCGTACCAACCTTACACTGTATGGGGAGACAACTCGACCCACCCAACCGCTACACACCACAGAATTTGCAGCATGACTGCCAGAACAGATAATGTGACAGAGTCACCAGATACAGATAATCGTGGCAGAGCCACCAGAACAAATATATGTGGCAGAGCCACCAGATCAGATATTTGTGGCAGAGCCACCAGATCAGATATTTGTGGCATAGCCACCAGAACGCTTCCTCCATAATATAACCCATGTCCCCATGCAACAGATATATAATCATGGCATACATCATACAGAATCAGATCGTCATGCTTTTCAGTCAAAATTAACCCTAGGGGTATAACGGTAATTTTGCACCTAGGGGTATAACAATAATTTTCCATACATAGGGGTATTATAGTAATTTAGCTACTTTTAGGGTTTTCATGCATATCCTAACTATTTACGTACTATCAGAACACTTACCACGCATACTTACCAAATTGGGCCCGTTGGCCCATGAACCCGATCTTTGGCCCATTAAGCCCAAATTATCAAAATGTACGCAATCGCGCGTACTGCAGTTTATTACTTTAGATTACCAAATATACAAACCCAACTATCTTACGAGCATTCGTACACTCGCAAATTCCCAAAATACTGACTTTTCGGCATTTCGGCTTCTCAGCTTTTGCCAATCTAGTCTATGAGAGGGTGTCAGTTACACACCTGTTTGCGACGATATGCTGACGAGATCCACACACGAACCGCCTACAATTGGATTACTAACACGTTAATCTAACTATTCAAATACAAACTACGTATTAACCCCTTACGATATTCGGCCAACCACACCTACAGATCATAGTAAACTTATAAGAAAACAATAAGCAACTCATTAACAAATTTTTGTCAATGTTTACCACATAATCATAATTTCACTGCAAGCTGTCTTCCTGAGCAACAGTCACTAAATTATTTATAACTGGAACTACGAAACTCTAAATCAAGTTCCGTTAATTTTCCCTGAAAATAGACTCATATATCTTCTATCCATAAAATTTTCAGAATTTTTGGTATGGCCAATCAATACCAGATTTTTCTTAAAGTTTCCCATGTTTCACTGTTTGACTAATCTGATCACTCTTCATTACGAATCAAATTTCTCATTGTACAGAATTCAAAATATGTTCTCGTTTATTTCATTTGAAACTAGACTCATTAAGCTTTAATTACATAATTTATGCAGCTTCTAACTCATCTCCCACAATTTATGGTGATTTTCCAAAGTCACGTTACTGCTGCTGTCCCAAGCAGATTTATTACCAAATCACTCTTTCACACCTAACTTGCATGCTTGTTATTTAAACATGTATATCACCAATCAATCATCACATATCTATGATTTTACTTAAGTATAATCTCCATTTCATCATTTTAAAGCACAACATGTTAGCTGATTTTTCCCTTTAGCATCTAAGGCACATGCATGCTCATTTGTTTGGCTCAACTTCACCTATCTTCCATTTTTCATCAAAAGAACATGAAACAACAACCATTTCCTTCATTTTAATTCATGACTAAATGCTCAAAACACAACTAAAAATCAAAATATACTTCAAGAGTTAAGGGAGAATCAAGAAGAACTCATGAACCTCAAAATAGAAGCAAGGTACCAAGAACTTACCTTCAATTTTCCTCCTCCTAATGACCGAATACTCAAGAGCTTTCTCCTCTCCTTTCTCTTCTCTAACTTTCAGCTATGATGAACAAAGATGGACAAAACTTTGTTCTTTTCACCCCTTTTTCTTTTAATAAAACTTCATATTTCATCCATTTAATTCTTTAATACAAAAGACATGAAATTCTTATCATGAAACATTTACCTAACTCATTATCATGAAACATTTACCTAACCCATTAACATTTACCTAATCTATTATCAATTTGTATCAATTTGTACCATAAATTATGGATATCAAGTGTACATTTTGTCTACAACAACATGATGGCTGGCCACTTCATGTAAAATGGGAGGTTTGTCATGCAAATCCTCCTATTTTGCACTCCTATTTATTTGGCCACTTCAATTTAGCCTATAGCATTTTCAAACATTTTCACATAGGTTCTATTTCATAATTTCACCCCATTTTTCTTATGAAACAAAAATTAACTAAAATGTCGGGTTCTATGTTAAGCTTGGGCTTTCTAGAGGCCCACTAACATAATTAAACCTATGCCAACATTCACAGGATTCCCGAAAATTGGGGCGTTACAATCTCTCAAAAAAATAATTAATTATATAAATTATTTTTTAATAAATAATGTTTATAAGAATATTTTTTATATATTTAATTAATTTAAATAAAAATATTACATGTTATTTAAAAATCATGAACTAAATATATATTACAATAACAATATTAGAATAAATAAAGTAAAATTGTTGGTACAATGTCTAGAACTACCCCTATTCCCTTCCCAACCCATAAATAAGAGGATAATGCGCTTCAACACACTCGACTCCACGTCCTCATGCATTGGCAACAATGCCTATGCCAATAAAATTAAGATTCAATTGGCTTTTCCCCTAAATTTTAAGTCAATTCAATCAAAATTCAATCAAATATTGCTAAAATTTTATTATCCACAAGATATTGCAATTCATCATTTAATATCTAGAATTACATCTATTCATTTCGTAAGAATCTATTTTCAAATTATCTTTTACATTTCCTTTTGAAATTATTTTATGGTGAATGAAAACTATAGTCCATAAAAACGAAGATATTTGAATGTTAGAAATTGTTATTTTGAAAATACGTAATAATATATATATTTTAATGACATAATCTTTTGTTCTTGCAAAAAATATATATATATATATTTACTAAATAAATCTATCCTCTTTTTTCGAGATAAACAAAACCTTTAAGCCTTCAAACATATTTGCATTTTTCAGAACCTGCACCAAAAAATGAATAAATAAAATTAAACAATGTCTTTGATTTTTCTTCTTTGATTTTAGTGTTATAATTAAATTTAACTCCTAAAAAATATATTTGAGCTTACTTGGATCGACATGGGTGATTTGAGCAGTGCCACTAAAATCACAAGCACTATCAACGCTACCTTCCTTCCGGTAGTAAGAATTCATGGCAAATTGTGCACGAAACCTCACAGTGGCTGGATCACCGCAAATTCCACCTGGTTGAATCGGACTACAATCGATGCCTTGACCGCATGCCCAATCTAGGTTCTTTTGCAATGCAGCGTCACTGGCTTCGGGTTTCGGCACACAATACCTCTTATCTTCACCATGCAATAATTTACCCTTGGATGCAGCTTCAACGGCGGTGGAGGAGAAGAGGTGGAAAAAGACGGTGCCGAGGAGGAGGAAAGAAACACTGCTCAATGATTTCATGATTCTAACTTTATTTTTATTTGATCCTTGATTTTTATTTTGGGTTATAATTTGGGTGTATATATACACAAGATGAATCAACCATGGAATGTAGTCTATGATCAACATTTTGACATATGGTGGACATTGAGAATTAACAGTTTAGTCCATTAAGGCTTTTGACATTTCAGAATATTCCAAAATTAGATTTTTAAATTATTTACCAAGTTTTTTTTTTCTTTTAACTCCTATTATCTAGAGAAAATTTGTCCATAAGCTTGTTTATCCGAATACATTAAACTATGTGATTAGTATATAGGGTGTTTGTAATTTTTTTATAAGAGTTAGAGATTGTCGTCTAAGTTAAATATATTACTTGACTACTTAGTTTTATTTTTGTTACGTAATATATATATCCGATTACAAAATGCACTCGCAACAAATATTTCTAATAAATAATTAAATGTACAAGTTTAAAAAATATTTATTGTTTTCGATTTGTTAAAATACTAGATCAATTATAATCAATAATTTCATCAAAATACCAACTAAAGAAGAATAAGCAATATCATAATAAAATCGAACATATTATTGAGATATCCACGATAAGTTTTCAAGGCAGTTAGATCCAATCTCCTTAAAGCAAAAGAACCAACTATTGAATTCGATTTAATTCAATCTTCAAGATATGTTCCTTCACATGAATCAATCTTCAAAAATTGAATATCACACAGTCTAAGATATCAACAAAGATTACAACCTAAAGATTTGCTTCAAAACATTGCCAATTTTAAATAAGGCAAACTATGAAGGTTCTGCAATGCCAAGTGTAGTTGCAACTACTCGTGGCACTACAAAAATATTAATTTATTTATGTTTAAAGTTTTAATAAAAGAATATACAATCAACCCTTTCTATAACAACCACCCGCTATAACAACCAAATAGGTATAACAACAAAATTATACTCTTTTTTTTTGGGTACAATAATAGATTAGAACATGTCTAATTGAACAAGCTTAACTGCTTCAACTCTCATACATGCTCGAATTATAGATATCTTTCTCCAACAGATCTCGCACAGAGAGGGGTGGATCTTCAAGCGTGACCAAGCAATTAATTTTGTCTTCGTCCATCTTAGCTAGCTAATCTGCAACTTTATTACTATCCCGTGAAATGTGACGAAACTTAATTTGCCAATCTTTGGAGCACTATTCATGTATCAACCTACTTTCAGCAATACTACTTATTGTTGCAAGTCCATTCCGCAAAACATCAACTAATAACACAATATCACATTCCAATTCAACTTGTCTAAAACCTCTGTTCCAAGCTAATTTCAATCCTTCTAACACAACCTTAGCTTCAATAGAAAAGATACCAGACATACCTGTTCTCATTCGGAACCCAACAAGCCACCCACCGCTTGGTCCTCTCAGCACCCCACCTATTGTCGTGCTTGAACTGTTCCTTGAAACCGAGCCCTCAACATTTATCTTAACCCAACCAGTCATTAGAGGGTCCCACCTTTTCCTTGACATTAAATGAAAATGATCTTAATTACAATATTATTTCAATAAAATGATAAATTTCATGTGAAAAAAATTCTATTAATCATATTTTATCAAATGAAAATAATCTTCAATGAGGGGATTTAAAGATATTAATTCAATAAACTATTAAGTTCCCTAATCAAATATTCTAACATGAATTTGGAACATCGTAAACTTATAAATTGATTACTTGAATTCAATAACTCATAATTAATTAATTAATTAATTTAATTTGATAAATGACCACCTCGCCAACCCTCGGTGCACGAACACCGCGGTTGAGCAAGAATCAGCACTAAAACAACAATCATATCCAAATAATTACGTGCGGTGTCTGCAAGTGTGACAAGTCAATTGTAATATAATTTGTACAATAGGGTACAAGAGTACTCCAAGGATTTCAAGGATCAAACCCAAATGAGTCGACGATTAAGTGAATTCTAGCTAAAAACATGCAAACAAAGAGTCTAAACAACTACTCGCTAGATACTATAGTACATCAGGCCATTAAAGAGTGTGCTTATACCAATTAATTAACTAAAATTTGCAAATGACTAAATTGTAAAGAAAACAAACAACACAACTATCAAATATGAGAAAACACAATAAAAGAGAGCAGTTGGTTGATTTCCATGTGGATGGTTGACTTTCAAATTAGGAATCTAAATTGTTATTACTCTTAAATTGGCATCATTTTACCTCTCGGCCTCAACTTTACCAAATTAGACAAATTAGTCTAGTTTATCTCTCGACCTTACCAACTAACCTGGGATTTATCAAATTTGTGCCCAATAAGATCTCCTCTTGGTCTCACTTATCTTAATTTTCCCTTAGGGGCATCAATCCTAAGTTTTTAAGTTTATTTGATTAAGACCAATTTTACAATTTACTCCCCAAACCCAAAAATCAATTACCCAACATTTCCATCAATCAACTTCTAAGTATTTAGCCACTCGTTACCATTACTAAGCTAACAAACAACAAGGAAACAACCATGAAAACCATTGAAATAAAACTCAATAAAAAAAAGATGAAATGTTGGATTTTTTATAGATAAAAAGAAAGCAAACTGAAATAGCATTAAACTCAAGATTAAAATGTGATTACAACAAAGTTTAAGGTGATAAACATGTAAATAAACCTAAGTTATAGTTATAACTAACTCAACTACCTAAGAAAATAATAGGAAAACAAATAAATTGCAGAAAACTAAGTGCTACAACTACGGAGAAGACTAAACCGTAAAGAAGATGAAAATAAAAACTAAGGAAAACTATCCTAAAACTTGTGCCTAATATCTCCTCTCTCTCTCTCTCTCTCTCTCTAGCCAATTTTTAGCTCTTTTTAGTAGCAATTTTGACCCATTTTTATGACTAAAATTGTAACATCATGGTTTTAGTTAAATCAGAACAGTGGTTTTGGAACCATAAATCTGAGGTTATAAAATTATTTTAATATTATTTTTTGTGTTTACAGCATGTGAATATATATGTATGAAAATTTTGTGAGTTAGTTTTATCGTTTAATAGCTAAATTTGAGAAAAAGGACTAAATCGCGTAAAATGCAAAAATGGCATTCTATATGTTAAAAGTGTTCAATTGCTATGGTTTATTAAACTTTAGGTCCTTATGTTGTGAATAGACCATGGATAGTGAGAATTGACATGAATAGCCAACCATTATATGTTTATTAATGGCATTTAATTAAGGTTAAATTTGTAAAATGTTAAATAACTTAAATAAATTAAAACATAATAAAAATTAAGCTTCATATTATCTTTCTTGGCCGAATATTAAGGAGAAAAGAAATATTTGAAGAACATCTAGGGTTCATCTCTTTGAATCTTTGATTAAGGTATGTATTTTGCTCGGTTTTTGATGATTTCTATGTTTTTGTGATCGTTGCTTCGTGTACTAGCTAGCCCGTACCCTAATTTCTAAAATTTTTGATGATTTTGTGAAGTGCCATTGATGAGTCATTGAGCTCTTGAATATTTGATGATGGAAAATGAGCATTTGTTGATAGATTATTATGTTTTGTTAAGTGATTTTGAGTGAAATGCCTAAATAGGATTAATTTGTGAAAAGTGTAAAATGTGTAGTTAAATGTGTGAAATATTGATAAATATGGGCTGTTATGGAGCCTATAGATATTCGGTCAAGCATGGGTTAAATTGAATTTCATGAATTTTGTGTTTTTATGAAATAGGGACTAAATTGAGAAAATGTGAAATTATAGGGGTTAATGTGTAAAATTTCCAAAATTATGTGTTTTGGATGAAATTGAATGAATTTAGGAATAAAACAGTTAATTTTTAATGTACATAGATCAAGAACGAAAGGAAACTGATTTAGATCGGGGAAAAACAAAAGTTGACGAATAGTCGATTCCGTTCGTTTATTTCGAACACGAGGTAAGTTTATAAGCAAATAAATGTCTTTAAATTGAATTATATGTGTTTACTCGCCATTGAATTGTAATGAATGTTGAATGATCACGTACAAGCAAGAATCGATGAAATTTTGACATTCGAAAGTCCATATGAAACTTAGGAATAGTATTAGATACGATTGTCATGACATTAGGTTATCGAGATGTGATTACATGTAAGACCATGTCTAGGACATTGGCATTGTATTGAGATTACATGTAAGACCATGTCTGGTACATTAGCATCGTTAATCAATTTCATGTAAGACCTTGTCTGGGACAGTGGCATAGATATGTGATAACATGTAAGACTATATCTGGGATATGGCATCGTACAAGCATATGTGATTTTCAAGTATCCTTAACGATTCCGAACAGTTCAATGGTCAAAGTCAAGTTGAGAAAGAATATGTTAATGAGCTAAGTGACTCAGGTACGTACGAGATTCATACGAGAGTCGAGAAGTGAAGTAAATGATGAATTTGATTAAGATATTGAATGTGTGTACAATGAGAAAGGTTTGTGAATTCATGTGTGATTAGTTATGTTTAGCATAATTGAATTGATATGCAAAGATGCATATGATAGATTTATTTGTATATGGCTTACTAAGCTTTTAAAGCTTACTTTGTGTGTTATTTCCATGTTTTATAGATTATCGAAGCTAGCTCAGACATCGGGGATCATCGGGAATCTTCATCACACTATCGACTAATTGTTGGTATTTTTGGAGCTTTGTATATATGGTATATGACATGTATAGGCTAGTGTGATTTTGGTATGTTTTGAGTTATGATATTAGCCATGAGATTTGGCTTGCAAATGATGATGTAAATGGCCATTTAAGTTGGCTTAAATTATGTGTTTAATAAGTGATACATGTGATGGATATAAGTTACCATGTGAATTGGCATGTTTTGGCTGCCTATATATGTGTTGACATGGTACCAAATTGGTTACTTTGTGTGCATGAGAAAAGGGTGGCAAATTGGCTTTACAAATGGCCTATTTTTGTCCACATGGGTAGAAACACGGGCGTATAAGTCAGTATACCCTACAGTTTTGACACGGCCTAGGCACACAAGCTTTGTGTATGACACACGGGCTGGCACATGGGTGCGTGGTTGGCCTTGTGACCCAAGTCAGTAACCCCCTTAGATTTCACACGGCCTAGCACAAGGGCGTGTCCTCGGCCATGGGGTGCAAGTTAGTATGCATGCCCTGTTTTCACACAGCCTATGACAGAAGCGTGTCTAGTAGCGTTGTGAGGCACACAGGCTATTCACAAGGGTGTGTGACCCTTAAATGCTTGAAAATTTTCTAAGTTTCCCAAAGTTTGCAAATGTTATCTGTTTAGTCCCGAACCACTTCTAAGCATGTTGTAAGGTCTTGTAGGACCTTACATGGGACAATGTGTTTGATATGAACGGATTTTGATTATGATTGCATATATGTATGTGAATGAGGTGTGTTATCCGGTAATGCCTCGTAACCCTATTCCGGTGTTGGATATGAGTTAGGGGTGTTACAAAAATGCCCCTTAATGTGTCTTTTTTGTTAGTGCTTTGGTTGGACATCGACTATCCTTAATGTCAATTTTGTCCCATCACGACAGTGATATCGCGATACCCAGGCCTGAATATTGCAATACCAAGGAAGGTCTTGAAAATGGGGAGTTCCCTTGAAGGGTTGGATATCGTGATACCCAGTGTGGATATCGTGATACCCAACCTTGGATATCGCAATACCCCCTCATTAGTGATGTTTTCACTCCAAATCAAGCCACCATCAAGTTCCTACAACACTCAATCGATTGTTAAGGTCCAAATGGTGCATTTGGCCAATTTGAGTCTCAAAATAAGTACAAAACACATTAAACACATATTAAAGAGAAAATCAACAAACTACGCTAAACTACGGAAAATATACTAATTAGCTAGAAAACAAGCTCCTTACGAATAACGGGAAAGCCTGATTTGACATATCAAATTATGGCAAACAAAACTCCCCCACACTTAACTCTTTGCTTATTCTCAACGAACACACAAAACATGCAAAAAGAGATGACTTTTTGACTAAATTGGACAAAAAGGCAACATGGTAGTAACATTTTGAACTTGAACCCGAACTATCTCACATGCAACCTAAGAATGATATTTAGTTAACACAAGTATTCTTAAAGCACACAAAAAATCAGTTCAATAAATTAAAATGCTAACAAATATAGAGGCAATTCAAATGATGATATGTACAATTATGTTATCCATCAAAATAGACTATGTGGATACATTAAGGATACATAAAACAAATTGAAGGTGTTCATCCAAAGCAATACAAGCAAGTCAAGAGAAATTTATAGTGGAATATTAGAGTCCCAAAGGTCTTCTAGGCTTGTAACATGAAGAGGCTTAGGATGGTTCGAAATTCAAATAAAAGGTCACTCTAAACGGTTTCAAGCACTAGAAATAGTGAAGCACATGACATTGTCCCCCATTTGCCCCTAAATTGTTCATAATGCTTGCCTCCTTATTTCTCCTTCTCTCATCTTCTTTATCTCTCCGAGAATTAGAAGATACTATATGATATTAATACGTAAAGTAAACTACAAGTACCAACAAATTATAAGTAAACTACAAGCACCAACAAATTATGAAATGAAAATTTGATTTGTCAATTGAGCTTTTTTTTTTTCTAATTGCAGCACACTTTCACTTAAATGTTTTTATTCTCACCTTACTTGTACTTACACGATTGGTTTTTCAAATTGAGCTTAAGTTAATTACTTGCAAATCTTAACGAATTAGGACAAATAAAACTCATATTTCAAACTAAAAGTTGATATTAAAATTTTATCCTTTTCTTTCCAATTCATCAAATGATATATAGAATTACATTGCACGATAAGGATCTATTTTTTTCGTAAAACATTATTTTAGACAGAATTTTTTTTGAACAATTTGAACAAATATTAATATTTTCATGACAAAAATTTATTTATTTTCCTTCTAAAATTTATTTTTAAAATAATAAAATTTACAAAACTCTTCAATCAATAATTGGTACTAGTATGGTTTTCAGTGACGGTGCATTGGGTTGATTATTTGATTTTATCAAATTATAGAATAAAAATTTAAAGGTTAAAATATGCTTTAAGTCCCCACACTTCGTATATTTGAAATTTAGTCCTTTACTTTTCAAATTTAAAAATTAGGTTCAGTTGTTACCAATATTGAAATTCTTCAATTAAATTCTTGGGTGTGATATTTTGAAATTAAAAAAAAATTCACTTGGTAGTCATGTAAAAATAAAAATAACATTGAAAATATTAATTAAGTATTTTTTTTCTCAAAAATGCACATTCAAACTTGTGATGGTAAACTAATTTTTTCTATTGAAATAGTGCTTTTTTTAAAAAAAAATTAGCATCAGCATTTTGATTGAAATAGTTAACAAGATTAATTATTTACACTAACAAATGACATTATGAAAGTAGAGGGACCAAGTTATGTCAAAAAATAAAGTATATAGATTAAATCTCAAGTTTCAACATTCTCTAGGGGCCAAATTTAAAATTTAACCATTATCTTATAATGTCAATAAAAAGTAATGAAAACCTAAAAGAAATAGGAAGCCATGTGCCAAACACTCGTAGGACATTCAAATTATATGTAACTACGTAATAATTTTAATTGAAAAGTTAACTATATTAATTATTGGGACTAATTAATAACATAATAACAATGTATTGACCAAATTATGTTAAGAATTAAACTATAAAGATTAAATCTCAATTTTAGGTATAATAAAAGGACCAAAACTAAAATGTAACAATTCTTAAAAATGTAAAAAATCACGTGTCATAAAAGGTTCGAAGTATGGTTTTTAGCCCACTCATTGCGTTGTGTTGATTATTTGATTGTATCAAATCATAAAGTAAAAGTTTGAATGTTAAAATATTATCTAAATCCCTATACACTTTGTACATTTAGAATTTAGCTCCCATACTTTTATTTTCATGAATTTAAAAATTTAGGTCCAGCTGTTACCACCATATTGATATTCTTCTATTAAATTCTTTGGTGTAACATTTTGAAATTAAACAAAAATTCACTTGATAGTTATGTAAAAATAAAAATAACATTGAAAATAGAGGTGTGTATGAGCCGGGCTAGGTCCGCCCGAAATGTGTAAGGGTTTGAGCAAAAATATAAGCCCGAAAAATGGGCTTGGGTCAAAAAAAGGCTCGTTTAAAAAACGGGTCAGGCCTCAGGTAAGGCATTTTTGGCCTAGACCGGGCCCGACCCGGCCCGAATTCACTAAATGAAAAGAAATCTATTTTTGTAATATTATTTTCTCCCTATTTTGCTACTATTTTGTTGTTATTGTTTGGATATTATATAAAACTTATTTATTGTTAATGTTTTTATTATTTTAAAGGCATTTACTAATTTTGTTATTATTTTAGAGGTATTTTCTTGTTAAATTGCATCTATTTTAGTGTTATTTAAGTATACATATTTTTTAAAATTTATTTTTAATTTGTTGTGAAATATTTTTTTGATGTTTTTAGTATTTTTGATGGTTTATATATATTTTAAAATTATATAAAAAATTAATATAAAAATTAATATGGGCGGGCCAAGTCGGGCTCGGGTTTTAACCTTTTTATTTGGGCCGAGTTTGGGCAAAATTTTAGGCCTATTTTTTGGGTTGGGCCGAGCCTGGGCCTAGCAAACGGGCCTAAATTTTTAGTTCGGCCCGGCCCATGCACACCTCTAATTGAAAATACTAATTAGGATTTTTATTAAAAACACTCATTCAAACTTGAGATGATAAATTTTGATTTTGATCGAAATAGTTAACAATATTGACTATTTAGACTAAACTAACGACACTACAAAAGTAGAGGGGCCAAATTATGTAAAAAAAAAGGATATAGATTAAATCTCAAGTTTCAACATAATTTAGGGACCTAATATAAAATTTGACCATTGTCTTATAATGTTAAGAAAAAGCTATACAAACCTAAAAGAAAAGCCACATATCAATTACTCTTACGGCATTCAAATTATATATAACCACATAATATTTTAATCGAAAAGTTAACTATATTAACTATTGAGACTAACTAATAATAACATTATAAAAATACACAGACAAGATGATGTTAGAAATTAAAGAATAAAATTAAATCTTAATTTTAGGTATAATAGAATGACCAAAAACTATAATGTAAAAATAATAATAATAATCATGCGTGTCGACAGAGGAAGGTCTTTTGGACCTTCTTATATATGATTACTAGTATGGATCCTGTCACACTTCGTGTTGGGTTAATTATTAATTAGTTTGAGATTAACTTATAGAGTAAATACCATAACAAAATATACTTTAAATCTCTATACTTTTTATATATTTGAAATTTAGTCTTCGTACTTTTATTTTTAGGAAATGAATCGCTTTATTTTTCGAATTTAAAAATTTAGATCCAATTAACACCATTAAATGCCTATGCTAAATGCATTGGTGTGACATTTTGAAATTAAAAGAAAAAAACTCAATTAGAGCTATGTAATAAAAAGATAGCATTATAATGAACTTTAATTTTACAAGTAATTTTGATAGTGGTAGGAGTTACATCAACATTTTAATCAAAATAAAGTATTTGAACTAATCAATGATATTGTAAATTTTGAGGCACCAATTTATATAAAAAAGTTGACGTGTAAAGATTAAATTTTAGATTTGAGTGTAGTATAGAGACCAAATTGGAAATTTGACTATCGGTGTATAATCTTAAATTAGAGTATAATATAAGGACTAAACTTGGAATTTGACCATTTCCTTATATAATAAAAAAGTGGCCCACGTGGCAACCAAAGGACCATCCTTCAAAGATATGTGCATTCGCCATAACCTGCATCAGAAAATAAAGACCCAATTAAATAAAGAAAAAATGTCTGATTTTTATTTTGTATGGAATTTAATTTAATTCCTGTAATTTCAAATTAAAAAAAATCTTACTTTAACCAATTCATCCTTGGGTTTTCTCAACTTTAAACCCATAATTTAATGGCATGTTTCGTTTGGGTGTCATAATCTCACTTCAAGATTTTATCTCTCAACTCTAAATAAAAGTTAGAAAGTCTCTAAATACTACAACAGATAAAATCATGACTATTAAATAATTTTACGTCTGAGTAGACTAAAATGATAATTAAATAAATAATTTAAAAAGTAAAAAATATTTTAAATTTTATAAAATTAATTTAATCGCTTGTTTTTTTGTTCCGATTTTTTCTCTTTATCGATTTCAAACAGTTTGTTCAGAAATTAGTTCAATCCCTACTAGTCGGTATCCGACTGGTAGGATGAATTCGTAGCCTCACCCCCCAAATAATAATATTTGAACTTACTTGGATTGGTATCGATGAGTCGACCAGTGCCTTCAAAATCACAAGCATTTTTAGTTTCACCTCTCGTTCTATAGTAAGTATTCATGGCAAAATCTGCACGAGACCTCAGGCTGGCCGGATCATCGCAAACCGCTCCCGGTTCAACCGGACTGCAATCGATGCCTTGCTTGCATGCCCAATCCAAGTTTTTTTTCAATTGAGCATCACTAGCTTCGGGTTTCGACACACAAAACTTCCTACCATCGCTTTGGCTTAATTTCGAATCACCCTTGGAAATTATAGGGGGCTTAGAATCGTTTTCAACGGCGGCGGTGGAGGAGAAGAAGTGGAAGACAACCGTGCAGAGGAGGAGGAAAGAAGCACTGCTCGATGATTTCATGATTCCAATTTGTTTTAATGATTTTGATCCTTGTTTTTTTTTTTTTGGGTTATAATTTGTGTGTATATATAGAGAAGATGAATCAACCATTGAATGTAGTTCATGATCAACATTTTGACATATGGGGGACTTTGAGAATTATTAGTTTAGTCCATTAAGGATTTTGACATGTCAAAAGATTCCAAAATTAGATTTTCAAATTATTAACCAAGTTTCTTTCTTCTAACTCCTATTATTTAGAGAAAAATTGTCCATAGAATTTTTATCTGCAATCATTATATAGTGTGTTCGTAATTTTTTATAAGAATTAGAGATCGTGATCTAATTTAAATATATATTATTTGACTACTTGATTTTATTTTTGTTTTTGTTACGTAAAAATAAATAAATATATGTAATAGCTTTATTTTTGAAAACTACTATTGTTATTTATTGTAAAATATAAAGGAATTGTTGAATCTTATAGTCAATAATTGCTTAAGAAAAATATAGTGCTTGATGATCGAGGTGGTGATAGAAGTGGACATTTAAAATGATATTACAATAAACAATAGAAAAATAGAAAACAGAAGAATTGTTTATGCAAATCGGTTTTACTATATTTGTAGAGCCTAATTCAATGAGTAAATCTACTATTTTTAACTCCAATACAAGTGATTTAAATCCTATCACACTCCGGTATAATAATCTCACTTTTGTATCTAAATATCTTGATCACTTATCTTTAAGTTCTTTCCTTGAGTACTTAGGTAACTTGTGTTTCTCTCTCAAGGCACTCTCAAATACAAGTTACTCAATGGAGAGTTAAGTGCTGTAAAAACTACTTAGTTGTAACTTACACAAGCCTCAAATATATAAGAGATTAAGGCTTATTATGATAAAGATCAATTACAATCAACATCTCACCAATATAACCTAATAAAAAGGCTTTACAAATATCCTCATAAAGTCTAGAATATATAAATAAAAATTTAAGATAAGTCTTCAAATTAATCACGTTAATCTACACAACATAAGGGGTCTGATTTGCTTGATTCAAATTAATTCACTCTTCAAATGTTTGTTACTCCACAATATAAATTTTCAAATATGAGATAACACATGTTCACAAAATCATCCAAGTTGTTGCCCAATTGATTTGTTGAAAAGATTGTCAACTCTAAAAATGACAAGCTATATTAGTCATCGAAGTGCTAGCCGTAAGCCACTTCCATAGTTCCATTGGCATTTCAACAGCCACTTAAAAAGAACTTTCCTCAACAATAAACATCTATCGAGGTTGAACAAAATTTTTATATTTAGAGCACAAATTTATCTTCACAAATCAATCTTGATTTGTACAAATATCATCAAATTAATTATCTTTAATATAAGGATACAAAAAATCATAAAATTAATCCATAAATTATCTTTGAAAAATAACATTATTTGATTCAATCTCTAGTCTATAAATAAACATGAGATTAATCGTACAAAATCTTCAAATAGAAACAAACAAATCATCAAAATATTTTGATAAAATATGAGAACAAATAAGTCAAGTTATATAGTTGATATAGTGATAACACATAAGACAATCACTTCAAAAACTTAAGTTAATTAATACCAAAGATGGATGGGAGGTTTGGGCTACAAAGATTGAGGGGCCTAAAAAATAAGAACAAAGTTATGGAGGGTGTCGAGTTTGTGCTTTGTGATGTTGTTTAATGATTAAATAAATGAAGTGAAGCATGGTGAAAAAAATACTTGGACAGACTCGTAGAATGATGATGAATCTCTCCTAAGGTCATGTCATTCGGTGCATAGTAATTGGTTGAATCTAGTAACCTTTGGCTCGATATATAGGACACGATCTCTCGCTCTTTTGTCAGTCTTATACTTTGATCTCTGACATGTACATTGTACTATTGTCAGGTTCATAACTACCAGGTCCAACTAAACATTTGTGAGACTTATATTTTTGGATATGCTAATTTTTTGGGAAATGGGACTTAGTCTTTTGGGTTGGCATAACAAATTTTAATTTAATATAAAATATCATGCATGATGACTGTATCTCTAATTTTAATTTTAGTTTAATTTTCAAATATTGTAATCAACATGTTGTATATAATTTTTTTACTGCATATTAGACTTGTTTATGGGTTGAATTATCCGTTTAGGCTTGAAAATTTGTCTAAAAAATGAGTTGTTTATAGGTTGGGTCATCTAATCGAACAAAAATATCGTTCTCAAAAAATGGACTTGGACAAAATTTAAAACTTGCTTTCTGATTGGCTGGGCGTTAGGTAGGAATTTTTTAGCCCGAGGTTGGTCCGGATATATATTATGTGATAAAAGTTCATTATATTAATTATATATGTTAAATAATAATTATATATATTTTTATATTAAATCACTAACCGAATAACAATTGAACCCATTATCCAAATTCAAAAATATCTACTTAGCAATATAAAATTTTAAAAATAATATTTAATATAATTAAACATTTATTATATTTATGTTAACATTTTTTTAATATAAAAACTTACTTTAATATATTTTTAATGTCTTAGAAAATATTTATTTTAGTCTTTTTTAGTGCATTTAGTGTATTATATTTTTTTATATTTGTTTTTATATAAAAAAATTAATTTTATAAAAAAATCAAATATGGATGGATTAGGTCAGGTCCAGATTTACCTTTCTTAATTTGGATTGAGCTTGGGCAGAAAATTATGCCCATTTTTAGGCAAGGCCCGAGCTTGAAAAATTGGTCTAGATGCTTTGCATGGGCGCGACCCAACCTATAAACAAGTCTATTACATATACAAACAATTATATTTACTCAAAGGAATTTTAAATTTATTAGTTTTTCTTAATATATAGAATTAAATAAAAAAATATGTATATAATTATACCAAATCAAAATTTCATATTTATAATTACATTAATTATTTTTGAACAATCTCATTATAAGTTATGATCATATCTGCTCTTTTTGACACAATGCTTAGAAGTACCCATAGCCCCTCCCCAATTCATAAATAAGAGGATAATGCACTTCAATGCACTCGAACCGATTGTATTAAAAGTCTAATACATTTTAATAAGTTTATGTATTTTTCAAAAACTTTATTAATGCAAAAAATTACAAAACATCATTAACATTTTTCGATGTTTGTCTCATAAAAAAAGCGTCATTAGCAATCCAAAAAAAAAATTTAGAGTAAATTACACCAACCGTCACTTAACTTTGATACAATTGACAAAACAGTCACTCTTATTTCAATTCAGTCATTCAACTTTCGAAAAATAATAAATTAGTACTACTAACCGGTTTCCGTTACAGACGTAATGGGAAGATGATCTATCATCCCACTGTGTAAATGACCCCAATTTAAAACCTAGCTGGGTTAGGCAGTAAAAGAAAAAAAAAGTAGAGAAGAAGAAGAAAAAGAAAAAGAGGAGGAGAAGAAGAAGAGAAAATTTTAGAGTGCTTCAACAACAACATGAGGTTGTGGATCGCAGTGACGATAGTGGGCCAAGCTTCACAAAGAATATTTTCGATGACGAGAACAATCGAGAGCTTTTCTTCACTGTATCTGGCCAAATGCACCATCTCATCTCATCTCAAGTCATCTCTATTTCTTCTTCTTCTTTTCTTCATTCAAATTGATCTGTTTTAAATACAACAAGAACAACATTCAAAGGAACAAACAAAATACCACAATGAAACATTTCCTATAATTGAAAAAAATATTCGACATCAAAGCTAATTCTCACCACCAAGCCTTAAATATGTCACCACAATTAATACCTGCTACCACCAAGGTTGAAGCCATTTCATTACCTTTCTGATCTACCATTGAGAATACTACACTACCCACTTGTTCTGATCGTATAGTATTCATACTAGATGCTTTGGACGTAGAATTTTTCATGGTTTAGGGATAAAACAATGCGGTTGTTGTTGTGGCAATCAACTTCAAAGCGATGGTCACCGCAGTTGAGAGGTTGGGTTGGTAATCGAAAAGGGTAGCTCATTGAGACATTTCCACAAACAGTTGGGTTGCAATATTTGTTTCCAGTTTTGGCAATACAAGATTGGAAGCAGTGGTTTGGCGACACAACAACAGCAACCACAAGGGCATAGATTAGAAGTTGTGGTTTGGGTTTTGGCATGACAAATTTTGGACGGGGAGAGATTGGATGGTAGAGAAGGAGAGAAAAGAGATTGATGGTAGATTGAAGCAAAACACCATATGTGAAAACAAATATTGTTGGGATGGAGAAGAAGAAGTATAAACATATAGGGTCATTTATGAAAAAAGTAAAAATATTGGGCCATTATTAAAAAACAAAAAAGAAATGACGAAAAAAAATAGTCACCCAACTTTGTCTCATCCAATGTGGCAAATTAAATAGCCACATCACCTATCCCGCTAGGCCTGTAACAGAAAATATTAATGGGTGACTGATTTGTTATTTTTCAAAAGTTAAGTGACTAAATTGAAATAAAAGTGATTGTTTTATCAATTGCATCAAAATTAAGTGACTGTTAGTTTAATTTATCCAATAACTTATTCAAATCAATGATATAGATTATTTGCACTAAATCAAATATGCAACTAAATCATTTTCAAACTATATCGGTAAACTATATAATAATTATACCTAAAACTAATATTTTCTTTTTAAATAGAACTAAAGTCGTCATAAAGAGATCATAAAGTCTTAACAAAGAGTGATTGTGAGGTTTGATCTCGAGAATTCAATTCCCAATGGAGGAATACATGGTTACATTGTAATGGGTTGGGTCCCTTTACAAAGTTAAAAATCTTAATGCATAAAAACAAATTGAAAAGAAATGAGTTATATTGATATAAGGATTGTCTAACTACACTTGCTAAACGTCGAAGATTGAGAATAGGTTCATATAAACAACTTTATTTGTTTACGTCCTCTTGGTGATGGATTGGACTGGTGAATATCTTTTCGAGCTAGTAAGTTGAGCTTACACTTTTTGCAAAATCTTTGATTCCGAGTTATTATTTGATAGTTAAGTTAGTATAAAAAAATTGTAATGGAGAAAATTTAATTATATTTATTTTTTAAAAAAAAAACAATAGCCAAATAGTAAGGGTTAATAAGAAAGAAAACTATCTAATTTTGGAATACTTCGAAAGGTGATGCATTAATGGATGAAGCTGTTAATTCTTCAAGTTCCCCATTTGTCAAAATATTCATCATAAACTACATTTTCCCAGTGTCCTTATATACATTATGCATAAATTATAACCCCAAAACAAAATCAAGGGTCAAACAAAATTGCAACGATGAAGTCATTGACCAGCCTTCAACTCTTCCTTCTCCTCTTAACCACCGTCTTCAACCTCTTCTCTTCCACCGCCGCCATCGGCGTTAACTATGGCATGGTTTCAGATAACCTCCCTTCACCGACCGAAGTTGCCAACTTCATCAAAACGAAAACTATTTTCGATAGCGTCAAAATCTTCGACACCAACCCTGACGTACTTCGAGCCTTCGCCAACACCGGCATCACGATGACGGTCACCATTCCGAACGGCGAAATCCCTAATTTGGCCAACGAAGGGGCAGCTTCAGCATGGGTGAACGCCAATATTCAACCTTTCCATCCACAAACTAAGATAAAATATATATCTATTGGCAATGAAATTGTGCTTATTGGTAATCCGGCTCATATTAATGGTCTTGTGCCAGCAATGAGAACTCTTACCGAAGCATTGCGTAAAGCTGGGCCTCAGTTCCAAGATATTAAGGTTTGGTACATGCTTTATATTATATTGTTCAGACAACACTATAAATGATTTTTTAATTATATTTAATGCACAAACAGTTAAATTAAATTTACGAATTAAATATGATATATCATAAAAAAATTAAATTAAATTTGCATAACTTATTTTATAATGATATATGTGATTTGATTCATTAATAGTATATAAAATACTAACACTTAATTATAACATTGGTTCATAGTTCATACAAGAAGGGCGAAGCTAAATTCGTTGGTAAGGGAATGTAACTGAAACATAATATGTCATTAAGCATGCTTAAACTCACTTCTGATTTATTATTGCAAAAGTAAACGTAATTAATTAAATTAAAATTCGATCAACATGTTTTTAATATATATGAATAAATATTAAGTTTATACATAAACTTTAGTCTAATATATAATTTGATACAATTATACATATGAAATTTGAATTGGAATTCACATGTATACATGAAACTTTGATTTGAATTTAATTGTATGTATTTAAATAAATGAATATATATAAAGATTAATATAATTATTTACATATGCAATATATCAATATAAAATTTTATACATAAAGTCTTACATAATCAAAATTTATGTATGACATTACACATTTAATAAAAATTTAAGTATAGTTTTCATATTTATCCATGATTTATAATGTTTTTATTCATTCATAGGTTACATCAGCTCATGCCCTTAACATGTTCCAAGGTCTGACAGTCCCAAGTTTAGCCAGGTTCAGGGTCGACCTTACCGAAACCTTCTTCAAACCAGTGCTCCAATTCCATCAACAAAACAAATCCCCATTCATGATCAACCCATACCCATACTTCGAACTCAACGTCATGTCCAACAACATCGATTTCGCCGTTTTCAGGAAAACCCCCGGCGTTTTCGACCCCGCCAGCAAAAAAACATACAGCAACGCCTTGGATTCTCTTTTGGACAAAACCTACACTGCCATGTCGGCACTCGGTTTCGGAGACGTGGATATCGTCATCGGTGAGACCGGTTGGCCTTCATTGGGTGATCCAGGGAACAAAGCTGCTGACATGGATAATGCAGCTTCATACAATGGGCATTTGATTAGGAAAATAGTTTCGGGTGTTGGGACGCCATTGATGCCTAACAAGAAGTTCGAGACTTATATTTTTCTGTTGTTTAATGAGAATCAGAAACCGGGTCCGCTTACTGAGAAGAATTGGGGATTGTTTCAACCGGATTTTTCGCCGGTGTATACGTCTGGTGCTTTGCGTGATGGTCCTCAACCTAATCTTAGTAATCCTGGATTTGATTTCGAAGTCAAGGTATGATTATACTTAAAAACCATAAAAATGTTAAATTGTGATTTTGGTCCTTCTATTATGCTTAGAGATTTTTTAATTATGGCATTGGATAGTACGAGTTTAGATATTTTCAAATTTCTTAGTTGGTTTCGGTGGACTCAGATTTAAATATCTTAATTATTACTTAAAATGGATTCAACGTGAATATAAATATTAATCCTCATATATTTATTACTCGAATTCATTTTACTTTTTGTGTATAATGAATTTGGATTCGATTATATTTTTAAATTTTTTAAATAATAAAATCAAATATTAATATCCATTATTCACTTTTAACATTTTAAATTTTTTTGGACTTACTAAATTTGGATTTGCATATCGAATTGAAATTTTTAATTTTAATATATTGATATTCAGATAATGATAATAAGATTTAATGTGGATAAATAATCGAATTTAGATTTTAAACTACATTTTTTTATTTCAAAGATAGTTTTTACAGTTCAGTATGGTGAAAAGACTAAACAGAATTTGACGTTTATGATTTGAATAGCTTCATTAATTGTTCTTAATTTTCCTCTTTTGATAAAGCCTGGCCAGCCACTACCAAAGCCGGTTCAACCAATGCCAGCACCACCAGCGGACAATGCTAAGAAATTTTGTGTGCCCAAACCCGAAGCTACCGATGCTCAATTGCAGAATAACCTGGATTATGCATGCAGCCATGGAATCGATTGCCGTCCGATTCAAGCGGGTGGGGTTTGTGTTGAACCGGCCACCGTGAGGTCTCGTGCAGCATTTGCCATGAATTCTTACTTTAAGTCAAAGTTGGGTGTTGATAGCGCCTGTGATTTTAGCGGCACCGGTCAAGTCACCACCGTTGATCCAAGTAAGCATAAAATAATATTAGTTTCTTTTATTTCATTTATTTCTGAGGTCGTAGGAATTATATTCTTCCCAAATGAAAGGTTAAAAATTGGGAGTAAGGGAGTCAAGCTAATCTCACATATTGATAACCTCGAGTTTGCATAATATTCAATTTGAATGATCGAATATTTATTTTTAATCTTGATCCTAGGTTGAGATATAATCGAGCTACTCAAGCTCGATTTTACTTATACATAATATAATTTAGCAACATAAAAATATTTAAAATGAAAAGTTTGTTAAGGCTTGCAAGCCGTTTGATCCAAGTATTATTAAGCTAGAATTCTGTTCAATTGATAACTTGAGCTCGAGTTTAGCTTGATAATTATCAAATCAAGATCAAGTGTTTTTTTTTAATTGAACTTGAATATCTTACAAGCATTAGTATCTCATTCACACTCCTAGTTGGATTATTAAAATTTTAGTATCGATGGATCTAATTAAGAAACATATATTTGAAATCATTTGAATTGAATTTAGTCTAATTTTATACTCAATTTATGTAGTCTTTAGACTTTTGAAATTTAGTCTCTCTACTTTTAAATATTTCAAAATTATAGTTCCTCTATTTGTCTGATTTAAAATTTGAAGCCCTATAGATAATACTATTATTGATTTTTTGTTAAATTTGAATATGCTATCAATTGAAATTTTTTGAGAGGGTGGTCGATTCCTTCCGAAAACATCTTCAAATTATCGTCCGTCTAAAGTCAATTGACCCTCACCAAGGCAATATGGTCCCCAACTCGAGTCATTGTTTTGTCTCCTGATTATGTTGATAGCCCAAGCCTTAAGCAAGGTTCATAGATCAAGAGCTCTTCGTGAAATCGAACCATGTATGACACTAACCACTTACCAAGGAAATGGTGATCCTACCAATGGCAAATGACCACCATTTCCTTGGTAGCCCAAATTGGTGCTCATGTTTTGTGAACTTCACTTACAAATCAGGCTCTCGATAAAATTAGAAGACAAAATCTTAGGTTGACTTGGGGATAATTCCCAACTTGTGGAGGAGTCTATAAGCTCTAAATGAATGACAGTTAAAAGGTTTCTCTGAAAACCGTCAACCTCCACTCAATAAACTTTAATTTTTTAAATAGGAGTTTTAAATATTAAAATGTCACATATTCAATTGTAACGAAAGTACATTATTAGTCTTATCCATTACACTTTCTTTTTTAAAATTATTAAAGTAAATGAGTTAAATTCATGAAATTAAAAGAATGAGATTAAATTTCAAAGTTTTAGTACGGAGATGTTAAGAATAACTAAATAAAAATTTTATTCTAATTTTATTTTTTAACTGTGAAATTATTTTTGATGCAGGTTATGGCAATTGCCGCTATGTCTGAAGAATTTGAAGTAAAAACATCAATTATTGAGTGACGAAATTTTAGTTTAAAATAGCTTTTACGAAAAAAATAGATCCTTATCATGCAATGTAAGATTGTATATTCTTTGATGAAATGCCAACATCTTTGTGTACATCTCTTTTAGGTGTTTATTTTGAATAAAAGAAACTTTATGGAGTTAAATTTAATTAGATTTGATACTACTTTTATTTTGTTTCATTCAATAGAGCTTATTTTATTAGGTTTTTTACATTGTAAAAATTAAACTTAATATTCACTAAACTATTAATTAATTTACATAATAATATAACATTAAATCAAATTACATGTAAAAGATTATAACTTCATTTTAAATTTATATTTAGCATAAATGAAGAGTTTAATTAATAACCAAAATATTTAATTAAAAATTAATATCCGAAATAAGGATAACTCAAATTTTAATATTTCTCGCTGGTTAATTAATTAGATAAGAGGAGAAAATAATTATAAATTTATTGAGTGTTAATTTCTCTATCCCTCTCTCATAAAGGGTCCTCCTAATATTTATAAAGCACGGTTTATTGATGTGACGTACTAGGGGTAACTAGGCGCTGAGTGGCAACACATTATCCCCTAAGGGTGAAGTGTGTCTGTAGGTGCCCGTAGGAGGATGTTGGCGAGTAAGACAATGGCGAGCATGCGTGCCCTAGATAGAGAACAGGCGAACTGGATGATAATGAGAGGTTGGATCTCGAGACAAACATTCGTTCAGGTTAGGGCACGCACAATGGATGGTGTGCTCTATATTTTATACAAACAAAATTCAATTAGATATGGATAAAATTGCCTTGTTGGTGCCTCAGATGATAGTGGCGCCTATGGTAGCCTTCATTTCTACATTTTGAACATCATTTTGGTTGGTGTATTTTCTGAACAAGGTGTCGTGTATTTTCAGCATCGGTTTGCAGTACCTAAACCCTTTGATACACGGCTCGAAAGTCGAAAAATGACAGCGGAATATGCTCTTCCCTGAACATCATGATTCTCATAATATGAAGGAAGCATTTCCATGACAACGGCAACACCAAGGACGATATCTTGGGTAGCATTTATATAGGTAGGTAGCTCATTATATGATCTATCTCATTCTCCATAGATTCATGCAATAGCATTTTGCTTTGCCATCCATGCTTTCTTATAAGAAATAATTTAGTCAAAGTTTTTGCGAACCTTGGTGATCAAAACTGCAATGGTACCACTGGATTTGCTTTAACCAAGCTAATAATAAAGTAATAAATGATACTACCATCTAGTTTTTTATTATCTCACGACATACTTGCAACTTGACACATACGAAGTCCATATTTTCAAATTTCTCAAAATTTTTCTTCTAACAATATTATTCATGAATTTTCCACCTATTGGCTTCTTAAACAATTATATTTACTCAACGCAATTTTTAATTTATTTGTTTTTCTTAATATCTAGAATTAAATCCAAAATATATATAATTATACCAAATCAAAGTTTCATATTTATAATTATATTAAAAAAATTTTAAACAATCTCATTATATATTCTAATTATATATGCTCTTTTTGACACAATATCTAAAACTATTTATAACCCCTCTTCAATCCATAAATAGAAAGATAATGCGCTTTATTGCACTCGAACCTATTGTATTAAAAATTTAATACATTTCAATAAGTTTATGTATTTTTCAAAACTTTATTAGGCAAAAAATTACAAAAACATCATTAACATTTTTCGATGTTTGTCTCGTAAAAAAATGTGTGGTTAACAATCCATCCATTATGGTTGCGAAAAAAGAATAAAAAATTTTTTATTCAAATCAATGATATAGATTATTTGAACTAAACCAAATATGGAACTAAATCATTTTCAAACTATATTGGTAAACTCGATGATAATTATACATAAAATTAAGATTTTTTAAAATAGAAATAAAGAGATCATAACGTCTTAACTAAGTGTGTTTGATTGTGAGGTTTGATTTCGAGAATTCAATTGCCAACGGAGGAATACATGGTTACATTGTAATGGGTTGGGTCCCTTTACAAAGTTGAATATTAATACATACAAACAGATTGAAAAGAAATGAGTTATATTGATATAAGTATTGTCTAACTACACTTGCTATAAACGTCGAAGATTGTTTCATGATTGTATCTTTCGAAAAAAAGGTGGTTCATGAGAGAAGATGATTCTTTTTATATATAGTCATAATCCAATTTTTGATTAATCGATATGTGATATTTTCCTCCATCAATACTAGTCTCTTTAGGCAAGGGCGTGGAGTAAGTTTTTGCCTAGGGCAAGATGGTTTGAGAATAGGATCATGCAGACAACTTCATTTGTTTACGTCCTCTTGGTGATGGTGAATATCTTTTCGAGCTAGTGAGTTGAGCTTACACTTTTTCCAATTTTTTTCCCGGGTTACTCTTTGATACTTAAGTTAGTATTATTAGAATATACCCCATTCCTTGCCCATACCTTGCTCATACCTTTCCCATACCTACCCATACCTTGGAAAGGTCAAAGTTATGGGCACCAAATATTTATTTAGTGTTGGGCATGGGATAATAGCAATTTTTGGTCCCTAATTGTATAGGGACTTTGCAAGGTGGCCCTTGAACCTCAACTATAAATAGGCCTAACCATTGCTCATTCTAATCATCCCACATTTGCCATTCTCTACTTAAGGCATTGTTCTCTCTCCCTATTTGTAAAGTTTCACTTGTGTTTTGGAGTGAAATATATTTGGTAGTGCCCGAGGACGTAAGCAAGATTTGCTGAACCTCGTTAAAATTCTGGTGTTCTTTACTATTTATTGTTCATATTTTCTGAGTGTGATTGTAGTGATTTATTGTGCTATTAAATTACGATAGAGGGATATTCTGACTAGGAAAGCCTTGGTACTTAAGTGATCCTCGTGATTCACCTCTCTTTCCTGGGAATTGAACTTAGTGTGATTTTTTAGTACAATAATTTTACTCTTTCACCGCTTCTGCGCAACAATTGGTATCAGAGCCAGATTCGTACTTGGGGAATACGACTGTTTACGGTACTATTCACGTATACGGCACTATTCACGTATAGTACTATTTACGTATATAGTAGTTGAGATTGAGGAGAAAAATGGCAGCAGCATCGTCATCAGCAAGGACTACTGTGACAAATGCAAAATTTGAAGTAGAGAAATTTGACGGTGCCAATAATTTTGGTATGTGGCAATGTGAGATCCTAGATGTCTTATGTTAACAAGAGCTAGATGTAGCCCTTGAAGAAAAGCCTGACAAGATGGATGACAAGGAGTGGGCCAAGATCAATAGACAGGCGTGTGGTACAATCCGCCTATGTTTGGCCAAAGAGCAGAAGTACTCTGTCATGAGGGAAACATCAGCGAAGAAGTTATGGGATACACTGGAAGAAAAGTTTCTAACGAAAAGTCTTGAAAATAGGCTTTATATGAAAAATAAACTTTATCGATTCACGTATGCACCCGGTATGTCGATGAATGACCATGTGAACTCATTCAATAAAATTTTAGTAAACTTGCTAAATTTGGATGAGAAATTTGAAGATGAAGACAAGGCATTATTGTTGTTGAATTCCCTTCCTGATGAATATGATAATCTTACCACCACATTGCTTCATGGGAAGGACACGATCACATTTGATGCAGTCTGTAGTGCGTTGTATAGATCTGAGACTCGAAAGAAAGATAAAAGAGATCACAGAGATACAACTGCAGAAGTCTTAACAGTAAGAGGTCGTTCACACAACAGCAAATTTGGTAGAAGGGGAAAGTCCAAAGGGAGACCCGCCAAAGATGAATGTGCCTTTTGTAGTGAAAAAGGGCATTGGAAAAAGAATTTTCCTAAGCTACAAAAGGGCAAGGCTATTTCTAATGCATGTGTAGCGGAGCATGATGAGGAGTCAGACTTTAGCTTGGTTGGCATGGCAATGGCATGTCAAACGGATGAGTGGATTTTGGATTCAGGATGTACTTACCATATGTATCCTAATAAGGATTGGTTTTCTAGTCTTAAAGAGCTAGAAGGTGGAATTGTTCTTATGGGCAATGATAGTGCTTGTAAGACAATGGGAGTGGGTACAGTCTAATTGAAGAATCACGACGGCTCAATCCAAGTCTTGACAGATGTTCGCTACGTACCTAGCCTGAAGAAAAATCTCATCTCATTAGGGGCCCTAGAATCTAAAGGGCTCACAATCACTTTGAGAGATGGATTACTAAAAGTAGTAGCTGGGCAATTGACGGTGATGAAAGGCACAAGAAGAAATAACTTGTACTTTTTAAATGGAAGTACAGTTATTGGATCAACATCAACAGTTTCTACAAAAGATGTAGATTCAGAGGCTACCAGATTATGGCATATGCGATTGGGACATGCTGGTGAAAAAGCTTTACAGACATTGGCGAAGCAAGGCTTGTTGAAAGGTGCAAATTCTTGCAAAATGGAATTCTGTGAACATTGTGTTCTGGGCAAGCAGAAGAGGGTAAAATTTGGTCCAGCAATTCACAATATGAAAGGAATTCTGGACTACGCTCACAGTGATGTGTGGGGACCTACCAAAGTGGCTTCTTTGGGAGGTATGCACTATTTTGTTACTTTTGTTGATGATTATTCAAAAAAAGTATGGGTGTATCTAACGAAAAGAAAAAGTGAAGTTTTGGATGCATTTCTGAAATGGAAGAAGATGGTGGATACTCAGATTGGTCGAAAGGTCAAACGACTTCGATCAGATAATGGTACTGAGTACAAAAATGATCCATTTCTACAAGTATGTCAAGATGAGGGCATTGTGCGACACTTCACTGTTCGAGATACACCACAGCAGAATGGGGTGGCAGAACGCATGAATCGAACTATACTAGAGAAAGTTTGATGTATGTTGTCCAATGCTAGATTGGACAAGGAATTTTGGGCTGAGGCAGTTACATATGCGTGCCATCTAATTAACCGTTTGCCATCAGCTGCAATAAATGGAAAAACTCCTATGGAGATGTGGACTGGTAAATCTGCTACTGATTATGATTCTTTACATGTATTTGGTTCCACTGCATATTATCATGTAAAAGAATCTAAGTTAGACCCAAGAGCAAAGAAAGCATTATTCTTGGGTATAACTGATGGAGTAAAAGGATACTGTCTCTAGTGTCCTGATACAAGGAAGATTGTTTTGAGTAGAGATGTGACTTTTGATGAATCAACCATGTTAAAGTACAAGGATTCATAAAAGGATGACAAAACTAGTAGTACTTTGCAGCAGGTGGAGCTTGAAAAGGTTAACGATGATCCAGCTAATATTGAAGGGACAAATGATGAAGAGGTTCCTACCCAAGAATCTCTACAGCAACAAGATTCAATTGCATATAGGAGGCCAAGAAGAGAGATTCGTAAGCCTGCTCGCTTTGATGATATAGTGGCCTATGCACTTCCAATTGCAGATGATGATGTTCCTTCTACTTACACAGAAGCAATAAGTAACCCTGATGGTGTAAAGCGAAAGCAAGCAATGAATGAAGAATTGCAGTCTCTTCATAAAAATAGGACCTGGGAGTTGGTGACACTGCCCAAGGGAAAGAAGGCAATTGGATGCAAATGGGTATATGCAAAGAAGGAAGGATTTCCTGGTAAAAATGAAATTCGATACAAGGCTATATTGGTAGCAAAGGGTTACTCTCAGAAAGAAGGAATAGACTACAATGAAGTGTTTTTTCCAGTTGTGAAGCATTCGTCTATTCGAATTTTGCTAGCCTTGGTTGCGCAATATGATCTTAAACTAGTTCAGCTTGATGTGAAGACCGCGTTTTTACATGGTGATTTGGAAGAGGAAATCTATATGACTCAGCCAGATGGATTCAAGGTTGCTGGAAAAGAAAATTGGGTTTGCAAACTGACAAAGTCGCTTTATGGATTGAAGTAATCTCCGAGGCACTGGTACAAGCGATTTAATCAGTTTATGAAAGGGCAGAGGTACACAAGAAGCAAATTTGATCATTGTGTGTATTTTCAGAAGCTATAAGATGGAACTTTCATATACTTGCTCTTATATGTTGATGATATGCTAATAGCATCTAAGAGCAGAGTTGAGATTGAAAGATTGAAGACTCAACCCAATCTCGAGTTTGAGATGAAAGATCTAGGAGAAGCTAAAAAAATTCTCGGCATGGAAATATGGAGAGATAGAGCTCATGATAGAGTTAGCTTGTCTCAAAAGCAGTATTTGAAGAAGGTACTACAGCAGTTTGGCATGAACGAGCAGACAAAACCTGTAAGTACCCCGTTGGCTTCTCATTTCAAGCTTTTTGCACAACTATCTCCTTCGACGAATACGAAACGAGAATACATGTTGCAAGTTTCGTATTCTAATGCAGTGGGTAGCTTGATGTATGCAATGGTGTGTACAAGACCCGACATTTCACAGGCAGTTAGTATAGTGAGCAGGTATATGCATAATCCTGGAAAAGGACATTGGCAAGCTGTGAAATGGATTCTATGGTATATTCAGAAGACCGTGGATGTTGGATTACTGTTCAAGCTGGATAATACACTTGGTAAAGGTGTTATTGGGTACGTTGATTCTGACTATGCCGGTGATTTGGACAAGCGAAGATCAACCACCGGTTATGTGTTTACACTTGTTGGAGGACTAATAAGTTGGAAGTCTACATTACAGTCTACAGTTGCGTTGTCAACCACAGAAGCCGAGTACATGGCTGTAACAGAGGCTGTAAAGGAGGCTATATGGTTACAAGGTATGGCTAAAACCTTGGGGTTGGTTTAGGAGCATATTAACGTGTATTGTGATAGTCAATGTGCTATTCATTTAGCAAAGAATCAAATCTATCATGCACGTACAAAGCATATCGACGTACGATTCCATTTTGTGCAGGAAATTATTGAAGAAGGGAAAATTTGTCTTCAGAAGATCAAGACTACAGATAATCCCGCAGATATGATGGCCAAAGTAGTAACAGGAACCAAGTTCGAACATTGTTTGAACTTGATCAATATCCTGCAAGATTAACAGTTGAAGAAGGCACTATCAAGTATTGTTGTCAAAGGCAGAAAGAATTGTGTGAAGATAAGATTATCCTAATCAAATCTTTAAGGTGGAGATTATTAGAATATACCCCATTCCTTGCCCATACCTTGCCCATACCTTTCCCATACCTACCCATACCTTGGAAAGGTCAAAGTTATGGGCACCAAATATTTATTTAGTGTTGGGCATGGGATAATAGCAATTTTTGGTCCCTAATTGTATAGGGACTTTGCAAGGTGACCCTTGAACCTCAACTATAAATAGGCCTAACCATTGCTCATTCTAATCATCTCATATTTGCCATTCTCTACTTAAGGCATTGTTCTCTCTCCCTATTTGTAAAGTTTCACTTCTGTTTTGGAGTGAAATATATTTGGTAGTGCTCGAGGACGTAAGTAAGATTTGCTGAACCTCGTTAAAATTCTAGTGTTCTTTACTATTTATTGTTCAAATTTTGTGAGTGTGATTGTAGTGATTTATTGTGCTATTAAATTACGATAGAGGGATATTCTGACTAGGAAAGCCTTGGTACTTAAGTGATCCTCGTGATCCACCTCTCTTTCCTGGGAATTGAACTTAGTGTAATTTTTTATTACAATAATTTTACTCTTTCACACGCTTCCACGTAACAAGTATAAAAGTTTTGTAATGGAGAAAACTTAATTATATTTATTTTTTAAAAAAACAATAGCCAAATAGTAACGGTTAAAGAAAGAAAACCATCTAATTTTGGAATATTTGAAAGGTGATGCATTAATGGATGAAGCTGTTAATTCTCAAAGTTCCCCATTTGTCAAAATATTCATCATAAACTACATTTTCCAAGTGTCCTTATAAATATATATGTGCATAAATTATAACCCCAAAGCAAAATCAAGGGTCAAACAAAATTGCAACGATGAAGTCATTGACCAGCCTTCAACTCTTCCTTTTCCTCTCAACCACCGTCTTCAACCTCTTCTCTTCCACCGCCGCCATCGGCGTTAACTATGGCATGGTTGCAGATAACCTCCCTTCACCGGCCAAAGTTGCCAACTTCATCAAAACGAAAACTATTTTCGATAGCGTCAAAATCTTCGACACCAACCCTAACGTACTTCGAGCCTTCGCCAACACCGGCATCACGATGACAGTCACCATTCCGAACGGCGAAATCCCTAATTTGGCCAACGAAGGGGCGGCTTCAGCATGGGTGAACGCCAATATTCAACCTTTCCATCCACAAACTAAGATAAAATATATATCTGTTGGCAATGAAGTTGTGCTTCTTGATAATCCGGCTCATATTAATGGTCTTGTGCCAGCAATGAAAGCTCTTACAGAAGCATTGCGTAAAGCTGGGCCTCAGTTCCAAGATATTAAGGTTTGGAACATGCTTTATATTATATTGTTCATACAACACTATAACGCACAAACAATAAATAATTTTATGCATGATTTGATGACATATCACAAAAAATTAAATTTATATAGCTTATTTTATAACGATGTATGATGATTTGATTTATTAATAGTATATAAAATACTAACACTTAATTATAACACTAATTCATAGTTCATACAAGAAGGGCTACCCTAAATACGTTGATAAGGAATGTAAATAGAAGATAATATATTTAAGCACGCTTAAATTTTTATTTTTATTTGTTGTTGTAAAAGTAACGAAACTAAGTTAAAACTCAATTAAAATGTAATTAATGTTTTTAATAGAGACGAAGCTAAAAAAAATTTAGAAGTCAAAATTAAATTGTAATTTTTAATAGTTTAAATAATTTTTAAATGATTAAATCAAAATTTTATCATTTTTAGGGGGTACAAATATAATTTTACCTTTACTAATTTAAATATTTAAAATTTTTAAAAGGAGACTAAGTGAATAATTTTTAGTATATATGGATAAACATCAAGTTTATACAAGAATTTTGGTCCAATATAAAATTTAATACATGCATTTTGATTTAGTACAATTATACATATGAAACTTAAATTGTGATTTGCATATATACATGAAACTTTAATTTTGATTCAACTGAACATATTTAAATAAATGAATATGTACATTTATTTTCAAATCAGATTAATATAATTATTTATGTATGTAATATATCAATAGAAAATAGTATTAATTCAATAATATATGCAATATATCAATATAAAATTTCATATATAAAATCATACATAATCAAAATTCATGTATAATATTACAGATTTAATAAAAAAAATTATGTATAATTTTAATATTTATGCATTGTTTATAATGTTTTTATTCATTCATCAGGTTACATCAGCTCATGCCCTTAACATGTTCCAAGGTCTGACAGTCCCAAGTTTAGCCAGGTTCAGGATCGACCTTACCGAAACCTTCAAACCAGTGCTCCAATTCCATCAACAAAACAAATCCCCATTCATGATCAACCCATACCCATACTTCGAACTCAACGTCATGTCCAACAACATCGATTTCGCCGTTTTCAGGAAAACCCCCGCCGTTTTCGACCCCGCCAGCAAAAAAACATACAGCAACGCCTTGGATTCTCTTTTGGACAAAACCTACTCTGCCATGTCGGCACTCGGTTTCGCAGACGTTGATATCGTCATCGGCGAGACCGGTTGGCCTTCATTGGGTGATCCAGGGAACAAAGCTGCTGACATGGATAATGCAGCTTCGTACAATGGGCATTTGATTAGGAAAATAGTTTCGGGTGTTGGAACGCCATTGATGCCTAACAGGAAGTTCGAGACTTATATTTTTGCTTTGTTTAATGAGAATCAGAAACCGGGTCCGCTTACTGAGAAGAATTGGGGATTGTTTCAACCGGATTTTTCGCCGGTGTATACGTCTGGTGCTTTGCGTGATGGTCTTCAACCTAATCTTAGTAATCCTGGATTTGCCGTCGAAGTCAAGGTAGGATTATACTTACAAACCATAAAAATGTTAAATTTTGATTTTGGTCCTTTTATTATGCTTAGAGAGTTTTTTAGTTATGGCATTGGATGGTACGAGTTTAGATATTTGCAATGGTTTTGGTGGAATCAGATTTAAATATCTTAATTATTATTTAAAATGGATTTAATGTAGATATAAATATTAATTCTCATCTATCTATTACTCGAATTTAATTTACTTTTTGTGAATAATAAATTTAGATTTTTATCCGAATATATTTTACATTTTTAGATAACGAAATCAAATATTAATAACTATTATTCACTTTAACATTTTAAATATTTTTTGGACTTACTAAATATGGATTTGGATATCAATAGAAATTTTAATATATTCATATTCCCACAGTGATATTAAGATTTAATATGGATAAATAAACGAATTTAGATTTTAAACCACATTTTTTATTTCAAAGATAGTTAACAGTTTAGTATAGTGAAAAGAATAAATAGAATTTGACGTTTATGATTTGAATAGCTTCATTAATTGTTCTTAATTTTCCTCTTTTGATAAAGCCTGGCCAGCCACTACCAAAGCCGGTTCAACCAATGCCAGCACCACCAGCGGACACTGCTAAGTAGTTTTGTGTGCCCAAACCCGAAGCTACCGATTCTCAATTGCAGAATAACCTGGATTATGCATGCGGTCAAGGAATCGATTGCCGTCCGATTCAAGCGGGTGGGGTTTGTGTTGAACCGGGCACCGTGAGGTCTCGTGCAGCATTTGCCATGAATTCTTACTTTAAGTCAAAGTTGGGTGTTGATAGCGCCTGTGATTTTAGCGGCACCGTTCAAGTCACCACCGTTGATCCAAGTAAGCATAAAATAATATTAGTTTCTTTTATTTCATTTGTCAAATTATATTTTTCCCGAATGAAAGGTTAAAATTTAAAGGATAACATCTCGCATATTGATAAGTTTGAGTTTGACTCAAAATTTGAAATATGATACTAAATTTGATTGAATATCTATTTTTAAGTTTGATCCTAAGTTGAGATACAATCGAGTTATTCGAGCAGCTCGATTATGCTTGTACATAATATAATTTAACAATATAAAAATATTTAAAATGAAAAGTTTGTTAAGGCTTGCGAGCCACTTGATCTAAGTATTATTAAGCTAGAACTCTATTCGATTGATAACTTGAGCTTGAGTTTAGCTTGATAATTATCAAATTGAGTTCGAGTTTTTTTTTTATTTTTTTCAAATAGAGCTTGAATAGCTGTCAAGTATTAGTATCTCATTTACACTCCTAGTTAAATTATTAAAATTTTAGTTTCGATGGGTCTAATTATAAAACAATAGTTATATATATATTTGAGATTATTTGAATTGAATTTAGTCTACTTTTATCATGACTTTTGAAATTTAGTCTCTCTACTTTTAATTTCAAAATTATAGCTTCTCTACTTGCTTGATTTAAAAATTAAATTTGAATATTTTATCAACCAAACTTAGTTGAGAGGAGGTTGATTCCTTCCAGAAAAATCTTCAAATTATCGTCCGTCTAAAGTCGACTGACCCTCAACAATTCAATATGCCCTAGCTCGAGTCGTTCTTTTGTCTCCTAATTATGTCGAGAACCCGAGCCTTAGGCAAGGCTCATAGAGCAAGAGCTCTTCATGAAATCGAACCACATGTATGACACTAGCCACCTACCAAGGAAATGGTGGACCTATCAATGGCAAATGACCACCATTTCCTTGGTAGGTGCTTGATCCAACGATGCGCTTATGTTTTGTGAACTTCAATTACAACTTAGACTCTCGATAAAATTAGGAGACAAAATCTTAGGTCGTCCTGAGGTTCCAACCTATTGAGAAGTCTATGAGTTCCAAATGAATGACACTTAAAAGGCTTCTCTAAAAAGTGTCAACCTCGAATATCACATATTCAATTATAACAAAAGTATGTTATTAGCGTCATCCATTACACTTTATTTTTAAATTGTTAAAGTAAATGAGTTAAATTCAATTCAAAATTTTAAAAATTTTAGAGATTGGGGTAAAATTAAGCGATCGAGTTTCAACTATTGCGACTAAGAATCTTACAATATATTATAATTAGTTTGGATCCACCCAAGTGAACTTAATTTGATTACTAAAGTTAAAGTGCAATGTTATATTGATCATAAATTAAATTTGAAATTAATTATTAGATTATTATTAGTTTTAAAAAATAAGAATAATTAAATAAAAAATATTATTCTAATTTTATTTATTTAACTGTGAAATTATTTTTGATGTAGGTTATGGCAATTGCCGCTATGTCTGAAGAATTTGAAGTAAAAAGATCAATTATTGAGTGACGAAATTTTTTTTTTTTAGAATAGCTTTTACGAAATAAAGAGATCCTTATCATGCAATGTAAGATTGTATATTCTTTGATGAAATGGCAACATCTTTGAAACAATTATGGTTTATTTTTTCTAGGTTAGATCATAGAGTTGGCCGATGTCGGTTACGATTGTGTTGATCTCTTTTAGATGTTTATTTTGAATAAAATAAAACTTTATGGAGTTAACTTTAATTAGATTTGATACTACTTTTATTTTGTTATCGTCAACATCAGTTTTAACCATGGCTTTGGATCCTCCCATTTCTCTAATGACATCACCAAGATAATTAGGATCCAGAAAAGCTTCAATGGAGACTCAGTTTCATCTTCAACTGTATCATTAAGAATCTTCGTCTTAAATAACCAGATCGGTTCAATTCGAGTCTGCATCCTACCACCACTTGACAACCCAACCTTATAATGTCTCACTCTTCAGCCCCTTTGATATCTCCTACCGATCGCTGGGTGGCATGATTAAATCGATTCATTTGAGGCATCATCGTCTGATAGTATGATATTGTGGAAGCCATTCAATTAGCATCGACAATGATGAATTTAACAGCAATTGAAACATCTTGTGCGTCTCGATCATTGCCAACTCCTAAGTAGGAAAATATTGGAAGTTTAAGGGAGTGATTTTGTAAACTTGGGAACCTTGATGCCGGTCGATAATCATAAATGTTGCATCCATGACCTACATTTTTGACCTTCACATATATCTCAATTCAACAATTGTCAGTTGGATGGGGCCTCAACATCAAAATCGTGATTAAGTATGATTGCAACCAAATGAGCACCTGTTCTCGTAGACCCCAGCCATCTATACTTCGGACCAGATATTCACTTCATACCATGGCAAAATACAAAATAATACCCAATAAAATCTCTAAATTTGACAGCATAAATTTTCTAGAGTACAAAATTCTTGAAGAAATCACTAATAAATAATATCCACCTTGACACCGTAAGTGTCGAGGTCAATGTCGGATCAATTTATCATGTCCCAAAAAATGAGAATTGGATTCCTACATAGTTTTGGATAAAAAAAAAACCCTAATATCAATATTTATAAGTGTCGAAATTATGCCTTACGTAATTAAGGTACTTTTCCAACCATCTTAGATTAGAATTATGTAAGTGATTAAACCCAAAAAAAACTAGATACGCATATATCAAAAAAAAAAGAAAGAAAGAAAGAAAAAAAAAGCACAGATCAATAAATAATTACAAAGGCTATATATAGTTAAGGAAATAAAAAAGTATGATATTGTTGTAAAAAAATCTCAAAAAGTAAAAATTAAATTAAAATTTAAAGTGTTTTTTATAAAATTACACCAATTAAAAAAATTCATGATATTGCATATTGAATTGAAGGTAATGTATAATTTTAGAGTAATTATTTTATTTAAATATTTTATATAAAAAATTAAAAGACAAAAACATATTTATAATATTATTTGTTACTTTAATTTTTTTTTCAAAAAAGAAATTTAGCTTCATAAAAACAAAAATAAAATTCCATAGCCAAATAATGAATTTAACTTAGATCACTATCTTTAATTATTATTAAAATTTACAAACATTATAAAAACCACAATTTCAAAAAACTGATGAATTACACACAAAAAATAGGATCTCAAAGAAGAAATAAGAAAAAAAAAAGCTTAATTTTGGAATATTTTGAAATGTGAAAAGCCTTAATGGACAAAATTACATTTCATGGTTAATTCATCTTCTCTCTATATATATATACAAACAAATTATAACCCAAAATCAAAATCAAGGATCAAATAAAAATTGGAATAAAAAAAATAGAACAATAAAAATAAAATTGGAAACATGAAATCATTGAGCAGTGTTTCTTTCCTCCTCTTCCTCCTCCGCCACGGCGGTTGAAACCCTTTGGAAATCCCGTAGACTTTCCAAAAGCAATGGTAAGAAGAAAATGTTGTGTGTAGGATGTGGATGCTAGTGCTCAAGAATTGCAGGAAAACTTGGACTGGACATGCGGTCAAGGCATCGATTGCAGTCCGATTCAACCGGAAGGGGCTTGTGAATATCCGGTCAAAGTGAGTTGTGCAGATTTTTCCATGAATTCTTACTATCGGGAGGCAGGTGAACTTAAAAGCGCTTGTGATTTTAATGGCACTGGTGTACTCATAGAAGCCGATCCAAGTAAGTCAGGGGTGGGGCTAGGAATTCATCACACCAACGGGACTGGAAGAGTTTAGTGTGGCAATTAGAAATGAATAATAAATTTTTGGTTTGATAAATTTGAAGGGTCTTCATAAAAAATTTCTCAAGGTTACTGCTTTTGCCTCGAATAGAGAATCAACTAATATATTGATATGGACATAGTGATTGAATCAATTTCTAAATAAATTGTTCGAACCGATAAAGATCTAAAATCAAAATAAAAAACAACGGTTAAATCAAAATTTAAAATTTTTAATCTATTTATTTAATTATCATATTTTCATTGATATGATAAGTTCAATTATCTATCTAATTATTAAAACATTGGTCATGCTACCACTTGCCACATCATTATTTTTTCACGTCAACTACAGTATCATCATTCATGGCATCATTTAAAACTTTACAAATGAACCTACTTACTCGGTTAAATTTAATAGAGTTTTAAAATTTTTAAGAATTTTCTAAAAGGGTTTTGAGTAACTCAAATTTTCTATTTAATTTCAACTAAATAGGTGGTTAATTCAAAATTCTTTTCATTTAATACATGTGGTCCTAAATTAAAATAAAAAATATTAACTTTAAAATATATTTTTTTATTTAATTCCAATAGTTCTTATATTTTACATTATTAAAACATTTATATATTTTTTTAATGATATTCATATTGCATTTTTTTTATTTTCAATATCATTTTCTTCTTTTATAATAATTTTTTAATTTAATAAATTTTGTTAACCTAAATTTTTATTAATATATTATTTATCAAACTAAATAATCACAAATACTAACATTGTTATCATTCCGAAAATCTTCAAAATTTTAAATTTTTTCATCCAAATCACTATATCCTTAACAAACATTACGTCTTTCATGGAAAAGTTAATTTTGAGGACTTAATGTATTACTAGTTGTTTTTTTTTTTTATTATAACCTCAATTTAGTGATGTTTTCAATTAAGGGTTCAATTTATTTTTTATTTACTTTACAAGTGCCCTTTTTACCATTTAAGCTTTATTTTAACTATAATTGTTGTAATTTTGTGTGTCAATTAAAAATAGTATTTAGGATTTAGGGTTAAGATTAAATTAAGGTTTAGAATTTAAAATTTCAAAATTTATGATTTAAGCTTGCTGTTAGAGTAAGAATTAGGGTTTAGAACTTAAGTCCTAAAGATTGGGTATTCATTTTTGTTTGTTTATTAAGTAAATTTAAAATCTAATGAAAATTTATTTGGTGTTGATTTATGTATTATATTCTTGATTATTCTCTAAACAAATATGATATGATATATTAGTAGTAGATGCTTAAAAAATATTTTTTATTTAGATTATTCTAATTTAATTTAAACTCTTATAAATACATTTATTTTACTATCATTATATATGTTATTAAAATTTTAAACATAAACAACTTTATATATATATTTGTTAAGGCTGTAACGAGAACAATGCCACAAACAATTCCAATTACACTTGGCACTGTGAAACTTACATTACTTGGTTTATTTAAAATTGAAAATCATTTGAAATAAATCTTTGGGTTGTAATCTTTATTGATATCTTAGGCGTGCAATGATTTATATTTGAAGATATATTCATGTGAAGGAGTATATCTTGAAGATATAGTCAAACTGGATCAAGCAATCGGATCCGAAATGAATTGGCTTATTCGAAAAAAGCCTTGTTCTTTGGAAGATTTATCTCGTGCCTGGTACTGCATGGTTCCACTCTGCAAGAACGCCGAATCATTCTCTTGAAGCTCATCCTTTTCATCATAAATGATCCGCTTGCCCCGAAATGACCCGGCCCAATAGGGAAATCCCAATTCATTTGGCCTTTCGATACAATCAAATAGAAAGCCCCAAGGGCGCCATATAGATTGGATCTAACTATCTTGAAGATGTATCAATATTTTGACAACATCTTGGACTTTGTTAGGCTTATGCTTCTTTAGTTGTTACTTTGATGGGGTAACTGATTGTAATTGATCTAGTATTTCAGCAAGTCGAAAACAATATAGGTCAGACCTGGAAATGTTCAAGGATAGGTACAACAGTAATTTTGGGTATCTAATTATAGAACTTTCTGCTTATGAGGGTCTTAGTGTAATTACGTGAATCGTGCTAACTGATTTGGTAATTGGTTAGATTTCAACTATTAGTCTTGTTACCTTAGAACTGGGTATTTTCCTTAGTAAGGAAACATTATGATGAAAAACATTAATTTTGATGTTGATGAATTGGTTTTGGTGAACGAGTACAGGAAGGTTATATAGGAGATAGACGTCATTCTCCTGGGAGCACTCTCTCTTTTTTGTATTCATTTTATTTCTTCTATTTTCTTCGCTGGTTGGTTTTGTAATAGAGAAAAATTAAGGAGCAGTCTGCATAGGGGGAGAAACTAATGTATTAGCTTAAGAAATTGAGAATTTAGAAAACTAGTAATCTTTCTAACTCTTCTGTATCTTTTGATTGAGGAAACGGGAAGAAAAATTGAGGATTTCAGTTTAATTCATTGAATTTGTATTGTGATGATTAAGGTTATAGTTGTTAGAATTAAGTGACCCAAATTCTTATTTAAATAAAATACGATGGAAAATAAAATAAAAGTAAAATCCATATAGAACTAGACTTCTTTTATTTTATTTTAGAATAAGGTTTTTTAAACCTTATTAAACTCCATCTATTTTATATTGATTAGGATAAGGTGTTTCAATCTTACTAGAATATGGCTTTACAAGCCTATAAATAGACATAGTCTATTCCTCTTGTATTGATTCAAATTTTCGACATAGAGAATTTTCTTCTCCTCTGCCCGTGGTTTTTTCCCGAAAGGGTTTCCACGTAAAATTTGTGTGTTCTTTATCTTTATTTTATTTTTTATTTTATTTTATTTTTCACAAATTGGTATCCGAGCTTCCAGGTTGTTCATCTCAATCACAGTAATGGCGTCTTTGAAGTATGAAATTCCACTGTTGGATCGCAACACCAGATTTGTATTGTGGCAGATTAAGATGCAAGCAGTTCTTGCGCAGATGGATCTGGAGGAAGCCCTGCTAGGGATAGATAAGATGCCTTCGACATTAACAGATGAAGAGAAGAAACGTAAGGATCGAAAGGCGTTAACACAATTACATCTGCATTTGTCCAACAAAATTTTACAGGATGTGATGAAAGAGAAGACTGCCGCTGCATTATGGAAGAGGCTAGAACAAATATGTATGTCGAAAACTCTAACAAGCAAGTTGCATATGAAGCAGCGTCTTTATGCTCATCGTTTGGAGGAAGTTGCATCTGTACATAAACACTTAACAGTGTTTAAAGAAATTCTCTCAAACTTGGAGGCCATGGAGGTTCAGTATGATAAGGAAGATCTAGGGTTGATTCTACTTTGTTCGTTGCCCCTATCTTATTCAACCTTTAGAGACACAATTTTATATAGCTGCGAGTCTCTCACAGTTGATGAGGTTTATGATTCTTTAACCTCGTATGATAAGATGAAGCATCTTGTGGTTAAACTCGACTCTCAAGAGAGGGTCTCATTATTTATGGGAGACAAGATCGGAATGCTGATGATGATCGTGGTAGGACACAGGAACAGAATCCTCGTGGTAAATCTAAGGGTAGATCGAAGTCTTCAAACAGAGGTAAAACTTGTAACTTCTGCAAGAAGAAAGGGCACATTAAATCTAAGTGCTATAAGTTACAAAATAAGATTAAAAGGGAGGCTGTGAATCAAAAGGGGAAACAACCAGAAAATTTCGGTAAAGCTGATGTTGTAGAAGACTACAGCGATGGTGAACTTCTAGTCGCTTCTATCAATGATTCTAAAGTAAGCGAGGAGTGGATACTTGATTCAGGCTGCACCTTCCACATGAGTCCCAATAGGGATTGGTTTACAACTTACGAAACAGTGTTTGAAGGTGTTGTTTTGATGGGAAATAATGCTTCGTGTAAAATCACATGTGTTAGAACAATTAAAGTTAAGATGTTTGATGGAGTTGTCAGAACACTTAGTGAGGTACGACATGTTCCAGAATTGAAGAGAAATTTAATTTTGTTGAGTACTCTTGATTCAAAAAGGTACAGATATACAGCTGAAAGTGGGGTTTTAAAGATTTCCAAAGGGTCCCTTGTTATGATGAAAGGGCAGAGAAAGATTGCCAAGTTATATGTTTTGCAGGGTTCTACTGTTACTGGTGATGTAGCTGTCGCTTCCTCTTCCTTGTCAGATGATGATATTACTAAACTTTGGCATATGCGCCTAAGGCATATGACTGAGAATGGCATGGCAGAATTGAGCAAAAGAGGACTTCTTGATGGGCAAGGAATTTGCAAACTGAATTTCTATGAGCACTGTGTTTTTAGGAATCCATAACATGAAGGGAACGTTGGAGTATATTCATTCTGATCTGTGGCGGCCATCTAGAGTGCCTTCGAGAGGTGGAGCTAATTATATGCTAACATTTATTGATGATTTTTTCAGAAAATTTTAGGCGTTCTCTCTGAAGCAGAAAAGCGATGTATTTTTCGCATTTAAGTCTTGAAAAATTATGATTGAAAAATAGACGGAAAAACAAATAATATACCTCCGCACAGACAATGGCTTAGAGTTCTGTTCTGATGAGTTTAATAGATTGTGCAACTCAGAAGGGATCATAAGACACTTGACAGTTCGTCATACTCCACAGCAAAACGGCGTTGCAAAACGAATGAACAGAACGATCATGGAGAAGGTTCGGTGTATGTTGTCAAATGCCAACTTACCGAAGTCATTTTGGGCAGAAGCAGCTTCTACTGCATATTTTTTGATCAACTGATCTCCATCCGTTGCCATTGAGAAAAAAAATCCACAAGAGGTATGGTCTGGTAATCCTGCTAATTATTCTGATTTAAAGATCTTTGGGTGTCTTGTATATGCTCATGTTGATAATGGAAAATTGGAACCGAGATCCATTAAATGCGTTTTTCTTGGTTATAAAGCTGGTGTAAAAGGGTATAAGTTATGGTGTCCTAAAAATAGAAAAGTTGTGATTAGCAGAGATGTTATTTTTTATGAAACTGCTATGCTACCTAACTTATCTCTTAAAGTCTCTTCTAATAAAGAAAATCAAAAGCATGTGGAGCATCAGATTAATACAGAGTCAACTCCTCTAGCCAGAACAAAAATTGAGAATAGAGTTGTTTCTTCACCACAATACTCTATCGCCAAAAACAGAACTAGAAGAGAAATTAAACCTCCAAAGAAATATGCCGAGGCTGATCTAGTTGCTTATGCTTTAAATGTGGCTGAAGATATAGATGTGAATCAAGAGCCATCTAATTATTCTGAGTCGGTTAGCTGTGAAGACTCAGAAAAATGGATGTTTGCTATGCAAGAGGAGATGGAATCACTTCACAAAAACAAAACATGGGATCTGTAATGACCCGAATTTTACCGTTACCAAAAAAGTGTATTTTCGGGTCTCTGTTTCTGAAAAATGGATTCGTAAATATTTATTAAAAATATTTACGAAGTAAAATGAGTAGTTAATTAGAGTTTAATTAAGTGAATTTAATTTAATTAAGAGTAATTAAGAAAAAAGACTAAATTGAATAAGGGGTAAAAGTTAAATTATAGATTCAAAGAAAATAAAAAGGACTAAAAAGGAAATTATATAAAAAGTATAAATTGAGGCGGTGTACCATGAAGAAAATCTAAGATTTTTTTTATGTTTAATATATTATTATATTATTATATTATTATATAATAAAGATATTTTATGTTTTAATTATATTATATTATATTATATTATATTATATTATATTATATTATATTATATTATATTATATTATATTATATTATATATATAAGCTAAAGAAGCAAATGAAAGGAAATAGAAACAGAATGGAACGAAACAGAGAGCAGGGGAGAAAAAGAAAGAAAGAAGAGGAGAAAAGGGAAAATTGAAGGTTTGAAGCTTTAAGCTTTAATAGTCAATGCTAAGAAAGGACAAGACAAAGTCAACTGGAGTTACCTCAAAAATTACGGTTTGTATTTCTATAATCCGAACTTAGTTATTATTTATTATATTTATATACATATGGCAATTGTTAGTGTTAGAATTATGATGTTTTACAATTGGAATGGATTGATTTTGGTATGCGATGAATTTATTGAATTTATATTGATTGAAATTATTTTGATTGAATTTATATTGATTGAATTATATAATATATATGACTTATGTAGAAATTTGAATATTGAATGAATGTTATATTGAAAAATATATTGATTGGAAATATGAGGAAATTGATATGAATATATGAGATTGTGATATTTGAATATTTGGTATTGAAAAGTAAATTGAATTGTATTGAATTATGAATTAATGTGCATAATTGAAATATATTTGTTGAATTGAATGAAATTGTATGAATTGTGAAAATGGGTAAATATGTGTAATTATCGGAATGAGATATTGATGAAAGAATTATTAAATTGAGAAAGTGAATGAAATACCCTATTAACTAGTCGGACTGAGTCGGATATAATTGGCATGCCATAGGATCTGGAAGCGTACGGGATTTGTCTGCTTTATCGATCAGGCACTTTATGTGTCGTATTTCAGGCACCTCGTGTGTTGTATCAGGCACCTCGTGTGTCGTATCAGGCACCTCGTGTGTCGTATCAGGCACTTTGTGTCGTACTCTGATCAGGTACTATGTACCGTTTTAGGCACAATGTGCCATACTGGTGTGTTTGGGTTGGAATCCGTGTATCCGTCAAAGTCCGGGTTTGTTAATAGGGGTAAATAAGTGAAAGATAAATCAAATAAATTTGATTGATCAAGCTATTGAAATGAAACGAGAAATTGAATTGAGAATTGAAAATTTATATGAAATTGAAAATATGAACCAAAGGTTCATGAAATGATTGGAGTTCGAATTGATGATATATGATGTCACTTGATGAATTGAAATGTGATTTGAGATATATGAATCGTATGTTTATAGTGAAAGCTATCAGGGATAGTAAGTTGATATGATATAAATGAAATTGATTGTTATTGAAATGAATTAAAATGGAATATGATTGATAAGTGTATAGTTGAATATAGTTTAATGATATTGAATTGTGAATAAATTAAGGAAAGCTATACCGAATAGTAAGTGAAAGAATGGAGTAAATAATAATGGATTTAGTTAAGAATTGAACAATTATGTTATTGTGTTTATTATATGATTTGTATAAAATTTATATGGTAAGTAGTTGAAATTTATCTATGAATAAATAATTGAATAATTCTAATTGTTATTATGATCTTAAGTTTTGTTATATTATAAATTGTTCGGATTATAGAAATACCACTGAGTATACCATACTCAGCGTACGGTTTGTTTCCGTGCGCAGGTTAAGTAAAGATAGTACGTTGAATCAGCATCCCAGGATGATCACAAATTCATTAAGGTAAAGTATGTTGAGTATTGATAGTGGCATGTACCCAGGATGTTTAATGAGAGTCATTTAGGTTGTAGAAGTATTGATGAAATGAGTAAATTATGGTTGGCAACGGTATGTAGTATGAATTTTGAAATTTACTAAAAATTCGTAGTGATTCTAAATTAGTCCCGAATTGAATTTACTGTTCATATTGGACCGCAAGGGCCCATTAAAGGGACGAAATCTTAAAACTAGGATGTGTGTGAATATTTATTTTAATTAATGACCGGAATTGGACTGTACTGACTGGTAATGTCTCGTAACCCTGTTCCGGTGACGGTATAGGGTTAGGGGACGTTACAGGATCTTGTGAAACTTCCTAAAGGTAAAAAGGCTATTCGTTGTAAATGGGTGTTTAAAAAGAAAGAAGGGACTCCAGGAGTTAAAGAACCCAGATATAAAGCAAGGCTTGTTGTAAAGGGTTACAGTCAAATTCTAGAAGTGGATTTCACAGATGTGTTCTCTCCAGTTGTTAAGCATAGTTCGGTTCGAGCTTTGCTTGGTGTTGTGGCCATGCATGATTTGGAGCTTGAGCAGTTAGATGTAAAAATTGCATTTTTGCATGGAGAACTTGAGGAGGATATTTACATGTAACAACCAGAGGGTTTTATAGTCTCAGAAAAAGAGGACTATGTTTGCTTGCTGAGAAAGTCCCTTTACGGTTTGAAATAGTCACCAAGAAAGTGGTACAAGAGGTTTGATTCCTTTATGACTTCTCATGATTTCAAAAGAAGTAGTTTAGATAGTTGTGTTTACTTTAAGAAAAACAGTGATGGTTCTTTTGTGTATCTACTTCTTTATGTTGATGACATGTTGATAGCCCAACTAAGTGAAGAATTTGAGATGAAAGATTTAGGACCAGCAAAGAAGATACTTGGTATGGAGATTCTTAGAGATAGAAAAGTAAGTAAATTGTACCTAAGTCAGAAGGGGTACATTGAGAAAGTTCTTTGCAAGTTCAATATGCAAAGTGCTAAGCCTGTTAGTACTCCTTTAGCAGCCCATTTCAAACTTTCATCGGCTTTGTCTCCACAATCAGATGATGAGATTGAGTACATGCCACATGTTCCATACTCTAGTGTAGTGGGATCTCTCATGTATGCTATGGTTTGTTCACGTCTAGATTTATCATATGCAATCAGTGTAGTTAGCAGATACATAGCAAATCCCAGTAAAAAATAGTGAAAAGCAGTTCAGTGGATTTTAAGATATTTATGAGGCACTACTAATGTTTGCTTACAGTTTGGAAGAACTAAAGATGGAGTCATAGGGTATGTTGATGCTGATTTTGCTGGAGACCTTGATAGAAGAATATCTCTCATAGGTTACGTCTTTACAATCGGAGGTTGTGCAATTAGTTGGAAAGCCACTTTGCAAATAACAGTCGCTTTGTTTACCACTAAAGCTGAGTACATGGCGATTACTGAGGCTTGTAAAGAAGCTATTTGGTTGAATGGACTATTTAGTGAACTCAATGAAGACCTTCAAATCAGTACAGTATTTTGTGACAGTCAGAGTGCCATCTTCCTTACAAAAGATCAAATGTTTCATGAGAGAACAAAACATATTGATGTTCGGTATCATTTTGTTCGTGATATTATTGCTCGTGCTGATATTGTTGTGAGCAAAATTAGTACTCATGAAAATCCTGCAGATATAATGACTAAGTCACTTCCTATAACCAAGTTTGAGCATTGCTTAGACTTGGTTGGTGTTCATTGTTGAAGTTAAACCCTTAAGGGGTTTTATGGAAGAGGTGGAGAACTTGTTTATTAAAAGTTCGTGATGAAGAACTTGTCCATTGAGAATTTGTGTCAAGGTGGAGATTGTTAGAATTAAGTGACCCAAATTCTTATTTAAATAAAATACGATGAAAAATAAAATAAAAGTAAAATCCATATAGAACTAGACTTCTTTTATTTTATTTTAGAATAAGGTTTTTTAAACCTTATTAAACTCCATCTATTTTATATTGATTAGGATAAGGTGTTTCAATCCTACTAGAATATGGCTTTACAAGCCTATAAATAAACATAGTCTATTCCTCTTGTATTGATTCAAATTTTCGACATAGTGAATTTTCTTCTCCTCTACCCGTGGTTTTTTCCCGAAAGGGTTTCCATGTAAAATTTGTGTGTTCTTTATCTTTATTTTATTTTTTATTTTATTTTATTTTTCACAATAGTTAACTTTTAAAGTTTCTCTGCATGCAAATGAATCATTGTTTCCTTGCATATATATGTCTTTGTTTTGATTCTAATATGGTCAAAGGTAAAGCTAGGGGGCTGGCAGGGGCCTTGGTCCCCCCTAAAATGAAAAATTATCATTTAAAACCTTGAAAATTTTTTTAAATTTTAAATTAGTAAAGGTAAAATTGTACTTTGGCTTCCTAAAATTATAAAAATTCAATTTAATCCTTTAAAAATTATAAAGATATAGACTATAAAAAATTAAAATTTTATTCGGCCCCCCTAAAAAAGTATTCTGGCTTCGCCCCTGGATATGGTTATTATGCTTAGCTAACCAAGAAAGAGGAGGCTCAAACGATAAAAGAAAGATTTAAGCAGATGTAGTCGGTATCAACTTTCAGGTATTTTGCTGGTGAGTTTCTTAACTCAAATTCACAGTGTTTGTTTTTATGTATATCGATACTGTGTTGTTGTAGGATGTTTGACATATTGTTGAAGTATACAAAGTGTTGATCTACAGACACATGTCTAGTTGTATGTATAAGTTTGTTGTGTTGATTAATTGTTATTGGTAAAATAATTACTGAAAAGGCTATCATTGAAATAGTCTGATAGGTGATATGTTTGGTATGATTTGTGTTGTGTTATTAACCGTATGTTTAGTTGAATGCTTGTTATGTGTTAGTCATGAAAATGAATGTTATGCGGAGTGTGGAGGTATATAATGGCGAATAGAATATGAAGAAATGTCATGTTGTGCACTTTGTGCCACATGTTATTGGTTTTGCGAAGGCTTGAGTGGGTTGTATAGAGAATGTATACACATTATTTTGGTTTTACGAAGGTTCAATTGGATTGTAGGGAGATATATGCGCACATGTTTATGAAAACCCTACGTAGGTTCTTTCAAGTATGAGACTCTGCTGAGTCTAAGGCTTAAAGCCTCATGTAAGCAAGTCTTATGACTATGGGCACATGCAAGATAAGGTAGTCCGCTGGACTTATCTCATGATTCAAGTTACGACAATCCGCTAGATTAGTTCTCTAAGCTTCATAACAAAACTATACGTGGAATTTTTCCATGCAAAAGTCCATAGAACAGTTCACGTATATGAATTTGCAACTATATATAAATATTTGCCTATGGATATGCATGTATGAGTCTGCCGTATATGAGTCCTCCATATATGAGTTCGCATCCATGAATCTTCTTTATGAATCTGTATGTATAACAATCCGCTGGATTTATCTTTATGACTCAAGCTATGGCAGCCTATTGATCTTATATTCATGTTGCAAGTTTAAGACTTCAAAATGACTATCTTTCACAAGAGTCAATATGAACTATTATCCAAGCAAGAGATCGCATGGGCTTGTCTTTATGTTCTAGCTACGAGAGTTCGTATAAATTATTTTTCTCAAGCCAAAACCAACAGGGATCATCTTTTATGTAGGAGTCTGCCAAGGACTATTTTTAAATCGAGAGTTCACAGTGATTATCCGCCAAACAAGAGGACGCAAATGAACCCGCATATATGAATCTTTGATTATGATTCTGCATATAAAGGTTCACAAGTATGGTCTACAAGTATGTATTCACCAAACTCTAGTCCTTGTATATAAGATTTTACGTGTAAATCTGCATGTAAAAATTCTCCAAGTGTGAATCTCCATGCATGAGTTTCTGCAAGTGTGAATCTCCATGTATTGCTAAGATAATCCGCATATGTCCTGCTAGCAGAAGAGGTAATAATTCGTCTTCTATGAAATCATCACAAATGTGTAAGCGAAATCATTCCGTATTATAGCCTATAGCACAAGTGATAGAAATAGAAGATTGTGACAATACAGAAAGTGTACAAATTTTTAAGTTCAGCCAACACAAGGCATGGCAAGAGTACACCAGGAAGATGTGCGGACTATACTTGCACAGGTGATGTAAAACAGGAGATCAAACCCATAAAGTTCTTGTTGGAAAATTGGGTTTGAAAAACACAGAGGGAAATAAGTTTAAGGGAAAATACAGAGTTTTAAAATTTTTTCCAAAAATAATTACTTGGTTGTGATATCTAAAATAATAAATACTTGATCAAAATTGTACGTTTTCGATTTGTCTAGGATGAACACTTCGACCATGTAGTCTTCTCCGCTATCCTCAAGCTCACGTCTGTCAAGTGTGGGCTTGCTTCGAATCAAAAAAATTTCTACAAAATTACTAGTAGGGTAATTTTGTAATTTCTCTAAACTTTTGGGTCAAGTTATAAATAAGAAAAATATCTCTAGAAATCTTCTAAAATAATTTTCTCAGAGAATTTTCTCTCTACAACTTTCTCTTAAATTCAAGTGTGTAAAAAATAATGACCCATGGCTCTTTTTATATAATGAGAGTTTAGAGAGTTCAATTATAATTAAACTTAATCATTTTAATATTAAATTAAAATAATCATTATCAAGATAAGTATAAATTAAATTTAATATTAAATTTGAAATCAAATTATTTTAGAATAGTTAATCTGAAATCAAATTATTCGGTAGAATCCTAGTAGGAGTGTGATTCTTCCACCGCTCAACTGTCGAAGAACCACCGCCACCAACCATCCGCCAGCCACCGAATTTTCGTCGTCGGCACTGTCATGCCCGGTGGTGTCATCGCAAGCGCGACACCCTCACAGCACTCGAGTCAATTCGACTACTGCTGATTCTGTTTGGATAGTGACAGTTTGATCAGTCTAGTCCAACCATCGATTGGACTGTCAGCTCGATTTCACATATCAGACTCGGTTCGACCAGTTTTTGGGTCTCAATCTCGGTTTTTAGTTCTTAGTTCCAATTTTCGATCTCAAGTCCAATCTTCAAGTTCAATTACCCATTGGCCAATTATCTTACTTGAAAATTAATTTTTAAAAATATCATATTTATTTTAATTAATTTGATTAATTTATTTTTGTTTGATCAAGATTAATTTTCCCAAAAATCCTTATATTTTTCAAAATATATTTTTCAAGAAAATTCTTTAATCAAATTCTCTAATTTAACAATTCTCACCGTCGCCCAATTTAATTTTGCATCGAATAAATCAACTCAATTAAATTATTTCTAAAGTCATAGAATTTCCTTCTGATTCAAATGCAATTCGATCAAGCTTTTGTTGAACTAGCAGAGGGACCAATTAGGCATATACAATTAGGGCTTTCAATGTGGAAAAAAAAATTCAGCTTTTAATATGGGAAAAAAGTTCAGACTAAAATAAATAAATTAAATGCCTATGACTTTCAATTTTTCATCATAAACGTTTCATCTCCTAGGACCCCAAAAATTTTTCAACTTTTATTGTATTACATTTTATAATTTTTGTTAAAAGTAACCCGATTTATTACTTCGCTTAAGGCTCCATAAAATGTCAAGAACGAATCTAAAAGTAAAAATATTATCTTAGTGTGTGATAAAACTTAAATCACTTTGTACAAAATTGAAAGATAATAGATCATCTTTCATGATAATACCTCATGGACATAGAGAAACTAAACTATTTCAAAAATTCTTTATTTTTTTCACAATTACTCTGCACTGTAGAATTGAATTTAACATCAATTTAACATCTATTTTCCACTCCTAAATGAGCTAAATCTGAAAATTGAGGCTATCATGGGTTAAATCATGAACGATCATCTCAATAATAGTGTAGGACAACTGACTGCATTATTTAGAAATGGCCCGCCGTTCGTTGGATGAGTCAACCTCAAAGCCGCTGCATGCCATGAATACCTCAAAACAGTAGTAAAGGTTTTTTTTTCTTTAAGGATAAATTTTGCTTTTATCAGTTGGGTTTTATTTTTTTAGTTAAATTAAGCAGTAAATTTAACTACTAATTTTTTTTAAAATATTAAATTTTTAAATACCGTAATTTACAATTTGTGTATACTTCATGTTAATTTATTATTATTCTAATTTTAAATTATTTATTTTTATAATTTTTAAATTATTTATTGATGTGACATATAAAATAAAGTCTCATATCAATATTATTGTAAATTTAATGTTTTAGTCAATATTTTCGTTAAAAAAATTCGACTGTCTTTCAATGTCAATGGTCAAATTTAACTCAAAATAGAAATAATGACCAAATTTAGCTCAAAAAAATAAAGATCAAATTGATTAAAAAAAAGGATAAACATTAATGACTAAATTTAGTGTTATTCCTTTTTTTGTAAAATAGAAATGGATTGAAGTGGAAGAAATGTTTGACAAAAGAAGGGACCAAGATAAAATTAATAAAATGTTAAAATGTGACACAAGTTTTTGTACATTTCAAAAAATAAGAATTTAGTCCTTGTACTTATATTTAATGGAGTTTAGTCTTTCTACTTTTCAGATTTTAAAATTCAAGTTTAATTGTTAACACTGTTAATTTTTTTGTTAAATTCAAATTAGTTACAAATTCAATTTTTAATTACATGGTTAACAAGTGAGTTTTTTTTTTCAAAAATATCATAGCAACAAATTTAATAAAAAAATTTAATTGTGTTAACAGTTGAACCTAAATTTTGAAATCTAAAAAGTAGAGTGATTAAATTCCATGAAATAAAAGTATAGGAACTAAATTCCTAATTTTCAAAAAATACAGGGACTTATAGCATATTTTAACCTGAATAAAATTAAAAATTAATTTATGGATTTTGATTGGAATTTTATTGAATTTGGTTCGATTTTAATTTGGATAATAAATGAATATATTACGTTAAATTTGATTTTAGGTTTATAAGTTACAAATTTTTGAATAATAATTTATTTGGCCCTTCATTTTATTTTTCGTTTCTTTTAGCCCTTAAACTTGTATTATTTGTCAAAAAACTCAAAATAGATGGAAAATATAACATTTGTTAACTTTACTGATGTGACATACACGTAGATTGCCACGTGTATGCCACGGTAGCAATTAATTAACTTTAAATTTTTCAAAATTTTAAAAATAATATATTTTAATATTTATTTCATAATTTTAATTTTTTAAAATACTTTTTTATATTTTTTTGAAATTTTAATTTTAAAAATTGATTAATTACTGACGTGACAATCCACGCGTATCTCATATTAACAAAGTTAATAAATGTTAACTTTTCTATCTATTTTAATGTGATATTATAAACAACGTAAGTTTAACGATAAAAAATAAAAATAAATAAAATAAATAACTAAAATGACATTTTATTTTATAAAATTAAAGAATCAAACAAATCATTATACATTTTTTTTTCAAAACCGAACCCTTGGGTAATCCATGATAAAGGCGCAAAAGCTAATAATTTTTGGGAGATGTTAATTTTTTGTTAGTGATTTAAATATAAATATACATTAATACATATATGAAGCCTTGTAGAGCTATGCCCACCTTGGTTAAATGAAACAATTTCATTGTTGGGACATCCTAAATATTAACGATTTAATTTAATTTTTTAATTTCATTGTTGGGACATCCTAAATATTAACGATTTAATTTAATTTTTTAATCTCTTGCTTAAATAAAAATATTGTATTTTTGATCCCTTACAAAAAATTAATAACTCAACTGAAGCCTTTTTAATATAAAAGTTTTAAACTTTGATTATAATTTTATTCAAGGATGAAACTAGAAACTCTTTTAGGGGTTGAAATTAAATTTTGAATTTTACAATAGTAAAAATGTAATTTTATCATTTTAATAGTCTATATCTTTATAATTTTTAAAGGATTAAATTAATTTTTTATATTTTAGAGGGTCAAAGTATAATTTTACCTTTATTAATTTAAAATTTTAAAAAATTTAAAGAGCTTAAATGAATTTTTTTTTATTTTAGGGCTCGACCCCCTAGTTCTGCCCCTGATTTTATCTCCAACTTTTAACACAAAATTCTCAAATTAGCGTAGATTATGTTTAAATTAACGTTTTCAAATCATATCTAAGAGCAAAGGCAAATCTGAGGGGCAGGTAGGGATCATGACCCTCTAAAATAGAAATTTTCAAAAATTGTTATATAAATCCTTATTAAATGATTATATTTAAAATTAATTTATAATAAAATTACATTTTGACCCCTAAAAATAAAAAAATCATGTTTAATCCCTTCAAAAATAATATAAATTATTATATTTTGATCTATCAAGAATTTAATATTCAATTCCACCCTAAAAATTTTCTAAATTCTCCCCCCTCAAATAAAAATCTTGGAATGAAAATTTTGAGATTAAAGAATGAGATGGGGAGTTTGGTTACCTATCATAAAATTTTTAAAATTAAAAGGAGAAATAGAAGTATCAAATCTACCAAATTATTTTTCTCAAAAGTTAAATAAATAATTTTCAAAGATCTTAAAGTATAATGTCGATTATAATGTCTCCCTAAGGGGGTAGTGTCGGTGGTTTATTGCAAAAGGAAAACATTATTAGTCTAAAATCATGATGAATCCTTGGTAATTATTTAGTAGACTTGTTAATTAAGCATATGCATTATATAATTAAAATTATGTTTTATATATTTTTTTATAAAATAAAAAATAGCATTGCAATCAACATTCTTATAAGCTAACTTTATGATGATCAACCTCTTTGGCTCTTTGCTACCTAATTAACCATCAAATTTTGGTGCTTGAAATTACAATGAAAGGGGAAATGCTTTCTTCTTAAGAATCTCATCTAGAGGAGGTCATGGTCGGGTTGGGTTCAAGCCAGGCCCAACTAAAAATTTAGATCTATTTGTTAGGTTCGAGTTTGCCCCGAATAAAAATACTAAAATTCGGACTCGGCCCACCTCGTATTAATTTTTTATATAATTTTTAAATATATATATAAATAAAAATACTAAAAATATTAAAATAAATATTTCTTAGCAAGTTGAAAATAGATTTTAAAAAATATATATACTTAAATAACACTAATATAGATGCAACTTAACAAGCAAATAGCTCCAAAATAATAACAAAATTAACAATAAAACAAGTATTATACAATATCCAAACAATAACAACATAATAATAATAACATAATAGTGAAATGGTAGCAAAATAGGGAGAAAGCAACAACAAAATAGCATTTTTTTCCTTTTATGAATTTGGGCCTGGTCAAGCCCATACCAAAAATATATGTCTTACTCGAGGCCCAGCCTATTTTTTAAACGGGCCTTATTGTTTTGCCAAAACCTATTTTTCGAGCCTATATTTTTACCAAAACCCTCCCACTTTTCGAATGGGGCCGGGTGGTCCATCCTATGAGTTGGTCTAATCTCATCTTATCAATTAAGTCTTAACTTAATTGGCATGGACATTGTTGCTAATGCAGGAGGACATGGATTCATGTATACTGAAGCACATTATCCTCTTATTTATGGGTTAGATGAAGGGCTATAGATAGTTCTAGACATGTCTTTCAAAATGAGTAGATAGAATCATAGCCTATAATTATAATTTTTAAAAATAGTATTAAATAAAAAAAATGAGGAGACAAGAAATTCTAGTAGGATTTCCTTTTAAAAAAATTATTATTAGGCTCCATTGGTGGTCCTTGTATGCAAGACTTTTTTGCTTTTAGTTGGTCCTCTTAATGGACCTATGAAAGCTGTTTCCTATGAATGATTAAAGGCAATGGTGACTGCCTTTTGAAGGAAAAAACTTTAATAGGAATATGACTTTATTGCTTTGCTTTACAACTCCAGCCTACAAGGAAAATGAGATTTATATTAATCTAAATTTTATCATTAAACTATGACTTTTTAATACTGAATTTTGTTGTAATTTTATTTTAATTTCATTATTATTGTGTATTATGATTTTAACTTGATTGATTTTTTTAAAAAAAATATCGAATTTTAAATAGTTCATAAAATATTCTAGTCATGCAAGTCACAAATGTTGATTTTATGTTGTTTTATTTTATTGGAAAATCAATTTTAATTTGCGGTGGAAAAATTTAATTTAACTTTTTTTTAAAATATTCGTAACTATTTTTTTAAGGTTACGACTTACTATTATATCAACAATTGTAATCAGGATCAATCAATAAAATATTAAACTAAACATTTAATCCAATTCGTAATTGCTAGACCCAGATTAGACCGATCGATTGAATAAAAAACAAATAGGATTAGCAGTTTGACTGATACCATATAATCGAAAAAAAAGAAGGGATAAACTAGCAAAAAAAAATCAGTGAAACCAATTAAAAAACCATTAAAAGCATATTTAATTTTATTATTATAATTTACAAAAATCAACGTTTATGTTACTATCCTTATTTATTGTGTGTTTTCTTTTTTTAAATTTTTAGAATTTTCGCAATAAAATCCGACGTTATAATCTCAAAATCTATTGATAGACTCATATATTGATAAGTAATCACATCTACTATACACACTTAGTATTAAATAAACTATAATAGAGGTTATTATATTAAGATTTAGATTGCATTTTAATTTTTTTATTCAACAATTAGACATATTAATCTATATACGTTAAATTAAAGAATAAAATAGTTTTTTATTAAAATTTTTATCTATTTCTACTGTTAAAAAACAGTCTTTGTACGTCCACATGAGATATACATGGCATGCCACATGCCACTGTTTGGTTATTCAGTCAACCACGCTAGCTTTTAACGACACAAATAGATAAAATTTTTAACTAAAGAAATTAATTTACTCTTTAATCTAACACAGATAAACTAATTTATTTATTTTTAAATACAATACCACCAGAATACTTTTAATTTTATATGTTATATGTATGCAAAGATAATGTCATGTGAATTGGGGTAAGGGCATAATTCATAAAGGTGATTACATGTAAAGATGAAAAAGGAAGAAAAAATATGTGGCACATCAAAAATGAGAAATATGTTGGGGTACTCAATATCTCCAACCTACTTCATTTCCAAAAAGGGAAAAAGTAAAAAAAAAAACACACACACACTTTAAAAAATAATTTAACATTAATTAATTTATAATAAAATATGTCAAACAAAAATTAATACCCTATTAGTCAATTGAGTCTTAGCTCATTTGGCATTAGTATTGTTGTTAGTGTATGAGGACGTAAGTTCGAGCGTGTTTAAGTGCATTTATTAGAATGAATTATGAATAGTTTTAAACATTATATCAACTTAAAATTTTTTCAATAATTTTACAAATAAATTAATTTTTTTTTAAAAAATTAATATACAATGCAAAGGGTCTTTTTATATATAGAGAGAGAACAAAGTTGTTAACCAACTAATTTAAATAATATAAAAGAATGGTATTGCCATACATAACCAACATTCAAAATGGTAACATATAAAATATAATACAAAAGATGTTCAAATTTATTTAAAGTGGTATAGCCATAGCCTTCTTTTTGACTTTTTAGATGATTTGAGATTTTGTTTAACTAATCCATCTTATCAATTTAAGATGTAATATTTAATAATTTTGAAGTTTTAATTTTAACTTTTGCAAATTCTTTGATTTTTCTAAAATAAATATCACAATTTTTTAATATCATATCAAATTATTTAATTAATTTTTTAGTTAAAATTTAGTGTCGAATATATTTAAAATACGCGGATCAAATTACGTGGATAACTTAAATATGAAATGTTATAAAAAAATAAAATACATTTCTTAAATTTTATTGATATTTTCTATTTTTTAACATCATTCAAGCTATTCCTATAATAGATATATACAGATTTACAATTTGATTCGCGTTTTTTAAATATACTATGTATTAAATTTAAATTGATAATTTAATATCTAATTGATGATCTTTCATGTCCATTTTATTATCGATAAAGACTATGCCTCTTAATATTATTCTCTCAAAAATTCAAATAGGAATTCTCTTTAGAAATGTAATACATTTTATCACTACATTCAATTTTTATTAGTGATGCGGCATGGTCATTTAAAAATTTAATTCGAATATTTAAAATTTATCGATAAATTTAAAATTTGTATCATAGTTTGGGGTTGGGAAATTAAATTTTTTTTTTAATCTGATGCGTTTATTTTATTTAAAAAATGAAAAGGCAAATGACAAAAAAGCCAACAAACAAGTTCACCCCACCTAAAAGCTTTAGATTGGTTTTTGTAAATCACACTCAAAACAATAAAGCCTTTCTTCCACCAAACTTAATTCCACTACCCCAAAAAACAAAACCCATTGAAAGCAAACCTCAAATGGAAGAAAAGAAGAAGAAGAAGAAGCAAAAACATGAACACCCCAATGATCAAACCACAAAACCAACCTCAGAATTCTCATTCAAACCAAGTTCCGAAGTGAAAGGTCTAAGATTCGGCGGTCAGTTCATAGTTAAATCCTTCACAATCCGACGAGCAAAGCCACTCGAACTACTCAAGCTCCTCGATTTCACCCCACCATCACACAAACCCCCCAACAACAAAATCCCTTTCCCTTCAACCACAGCTTTTTTGCCTACCAATTTCACCATCTTAGCTCACCAAGCTTGGCACACACTCACTTTGGGTCTAGGCACCAAGAAATCGAAGGTGCTTTTGTTCGTTTTCGAATCGGAAACCATGAAAATCGCGGTGGATAAGATTTGGCCAAATGAGATCCCGCTTGGTGAAGTGAATAAGAAGCTGATAAGGGGATTGAAAGGGTGCGAAATGGCGAGGTTTAAGTTCAGGAAAGGGTGCTTAACATTCTATGTTTATGCAGTTAGAGGTAATGGAAATGTGGGTTTTCGTTGTGCTGATGATTTGAGGATTGTTTTGCAATCTGTTGTTGAACTCAATGATTTCTTGGATCATACTGCTATGCTTGCTATGCCTAATCAGAGAAGCCTTAATTACAGTGATCCAGTTGCAATGGCTCACTAATTTTTCTTCTTTTTTTCTTAATGGGGGGATTGGTTTATTTGTTGGATCATCTTTGTTCATGTTATTAGTTTTCCTTAAATCTTTGAGACAAAAAAATTGGTAATATGAATAAATTTGCAGTAGTGTATACTTTTTTTCTGGGAAAATTTTCAACAATTATATTGCTTTTTTTTTTCTTTTATTTTACTCTAGCATTCAAACTTTAGGCATGATTTATGCAAACTTTATCAAATGGTTAAAATATATAATAAGTCCCTATATTTTTCATAAATTTAGAATCTAGCTAGCTCTTATACTTCTATTTCTTTAAGAAATTAGTCTCTTTATTTTTTAGATTTTAAAATTTAAATTCAATTTTTAACATTGTTAAATTTATTTTTTATCTAAATTAGTAACTGTATTTAGCAATTATTTTCATATTAAAACTTAAATTTTAAATTTTCAAAAAGAATATCAAGACTAATTTAAAAATTAAAATTTAAGCCTCTTGCAGAATTCCCCAAAAAGTAATTTAACTCTATATCTTATCATTATACTCACTTGATGATAAAAATTGATTTTTTTAAAAAAATATTATTTTAATCATCAGATTAAATTCTAAATTCAATTTAACAAATAAATTATTAGATTAAATTATTGCATGAGCTGACTATACATGTTTTCAGCAAATAAAAAAAGAAGAAGAGAAAACCCTAAATGTACCCTTTACTATTGTTTTTATTTATCAATACATTTCCAAGTTCCAAATGTTAATTTATTAATAATATCTCAATTTCATAGCTTAAATACGTCCAAAACTTTGCCTCAAAAACGATGGTGAATTTCTTGTAAAATGTGCTCTTTAAAACAAAGCCCGTGAAACCAAGCGGCTGAGCTGCCTGGCTGCAGTGCCTCCTTGGCCCCCCCAACACCGTCAGGGCCTGCAATTTCATTTGCAGAATGTGATGGAAGGTGCATGAATTTACAGTTTGATGATAATGATGATGATGATGATTAAAATATTTGTTTCTTGAGAAAATAAAATATATAATAAAGAAGAAAAGAGTGGAGGACCAACCTTTCCATTCTACCCAATCCTTTTATGTCCATAAAAGTAAAAAGGAAAAGAAAAGGATAATTTACATAGGTTTTTACCCAATTATTAACAAAATTTCTCCTTTGATCATTTAATTATTTAAATTTTTTTCATTTTTAATCACCTACAGTTAAATAATTAGCGAAAAATAATTTAACACCTTTTAAAATTAGTATAATAGTAACTTTGACACTCAAAATTTATAAATTGTGTCAATTTAATCTTGATTTTAAAAATTTAACAATTAACATTTACATTCCGTGTAGGTTGGTTTTATTTTTTTTTTAGTTTTGTGTTTTTTATGATATTAAGGGTTAATTTTAAAAGAATAAAAAAATATAAAAAATATTATCTTGAATTTTAAGTGTTTTATTTTTGTATATTTTCAATCAAATTTAGTTGATAAATTTATTTTCTTTTAATTTTTTTAAATAAAATTATCACAAAAAAAGGAGAAAATTAAATTAAAAGTGATAAATCTGCAATCAACCCCATGTCTTACTTATAATCCAACTAACTGAGCGATCATTCATTTTTAACATACTCACCATTTTCCCTCCGATCAAAACCACAACAAAAGAAAATTTATAATCAAACTATTCACACCTTTACATTGAACCAACAATCAAATATATCGCGACAACCATAATAAAAGCAAACAAAAATTCCAAAAAGCAAAAAAAAAAAAAAAAAGGATAAAGTTACTTGTTTCAACGAGCCCCCATCAAGACTTGCATAAGCAAAGGGACAAAACAAATCAAAGAAAAGAGAATCAAAATATCAACAAAAAAAGGAGACTCAAACGTGTTAAATTCAGTCATGAGAGTTATCAGAGAGTTCTAGGGATGAAGGTTCAACCCAAAGGTCAAGGAGAAAGTCTCAGAGTATATGTAGATGCTTATTCATGCATTTATTTGGCTACTTATGCTAACTTTATTTGGCTGCTTAGTTCATGATAATGTTGGTTGCTTAGTTGCCTGCTTCCTTCATAACTTATTTGTCTGCTTTGTGTTAATTGGCTGCTTACAGGCGCTGGCCAAGGCATGTTGATAGGCCAACGTACCAAGTTGCATGTGGTCCATCAAACCAACATGTGGCTAACTTGGATGACCACAATTGTTCATGTAGAAAGTGGGATCTAACTGGTAATACCATTTCTGAGTTGTTATCCCTGAATCCCATTTATGTTACTAACACCTCTACTGCTTCTTTCCACAAGTATTCCATGCATCCATGTCGTTTTAGTGATGATGATGATACAAGATAGGCCAAAGAGTTATGTGCACCACTATTACAGCAAGAATACTCAAATAAGTATCTACTCACACCACATCAATCCAGCCAGATGAGCAACACAATGGAGAACGGTTCAGAATATGGAACCAGTACTGCCACCAGAGCTAAGGAGGCCACCAGGCAGTAGATAAAACCGCAACTATAGATGAAGGATGGTGGAGGAAGGGCATGCATATGAAGTGCAAGAAGTGTGGTTAATTAGGCCACAATGTGAGAACTTCTAAAGGAAAAGTTGGAGGCAGCAAAAGATCCAATACAGCTCAATCCCGAACTAAAGGAAGAAAACATGGTAGTGGAGGTAGAACTCAAGCAACAAATCCCAATCAGGCTCCATCTTCACTTCAAGATCCAGCTTGAAGTCAGTCTCTATCAACAAATTAGGGTGCAACAAATCCTTTCCCCCTCCAATTTCTTCATTTTCCTTGACAAACCGATTATAATTACCCTTGAACGAGGACTCGTCGGAGGATTGAACCAGCTGAAGTATTGACAAAATCTTTCCAATCCATAGTTCTTTCATGGTTAAATTTTGCCATTACTCCTTGTACTTTGCAAAAGTTATGGGTTTAGTCCTTATACTTTAATTTGATCATTTTTAGTACTTGTACTTTTTGAATTGGTCAATTTTAGTCCCTATACTTTTTGAATTGGTCAATTTTAGTCCCTATACTTTTTGAATTGGTCAATTTTAGTCCCTGTTGTGACATCTTACACTCGATCTGGTCATTGGATCCAAATGTGTGACATCGCATTATGTTGCTGGGAGCAACTTAGACTAAATCACCATAAATAACATGTAACGTGACATTCAAGCAATTATAGTTTTTATACATTCTCAAACAATCATATAAATAAATTGAATGAATATACATTAAATATATTCTAAACATTTAAGGGTTATACAAAGTTATGGATATAGTTAGAATTCATATCCAAACTCTTTTTTATCAAATTCTAGCATTGTGTCTCGAGACAGGGATCTTCATGTCTCAAGTCAAGTCTTATTTTATTTATTTAATTTTTTTTTGTTTTTTGCTTTGACGATAATATGCCTCGAGACTTTAGAGTCTATGTCTCGAGACAAAGCTCTTCAAGTCCCGAGACTAGTTTAGAAACCAACCTCTCTTGTTTTCTTAATTTAGTTTCGATGTTTGATTACCCCGAGACAAAATATTCTTATTTTGAGACTTGGAATAGGACAAAACTATTTCGATGTGACCTTGATTAAGTTTTTAATCAACTAAAACTTTGTTGAACCTAATCATTGTATATGGAAATGGATAATTCTACACATTGAGCAAAGAAACTCAACATTGTTTGTATTGTCTTTATTGTCTTACGTCCTGTGTTGGTACCTACCTAGAGTTATTATTGGAGTCCTTTATGATAATTTGAATAGATCACATTAGTAAATTTGTACTAAACTAAGTGTGTGTGAGTAATGATCATAGTTAGATATATATATTTAATTGGTGCATTAGTATATAACTTTAAATGATTGAATGTGTTTTTTATGCCAATTGATGTTTGGTGATTGGATGTTAAAATGATTTTATGTAGGTACATTTTGTGTCATTGTGTAAGAAATAAAGATGCATTTTTCACATTTTTGCCCTTTCATGTCGAGATAGAAAATATTGAAATTAGGGATCTAAAATAGGAAAAGCATGTCTTGAGACATAGTGTTCATGTCTCGAGACACACAACTAGGTTTTGATAGGTTGAGTTTGGATTTGAGTCCTGACTCCATCTGAACCTGAGTAGCTCGAGACGTGTTAATAAGGTTGTTAGACATCTATAATGCATGATTTTATTTGTAATTGAAAAGGTTTTGATTTATGGCATGTTTATATGTTATAATTATTTCGTAACTTAATTGAGATAGTCTAAGTTGCTCCGAAAACATAATGTGTCATCGTACATTCAGAACCGACGATTGGATCGGGAGTAGGGTGTCACACTTGTATTTTTCGAAACAATAGCTATTAAATTTATTTGTTTAAATTCAATTACTAATCTTCTACAATAGGTACAGTTGTAGATTTAGTACATATTTTTCGATTGGGTCATTCTAAGCAACAAATTATGAAATTTCAGTCATTGATGCAAATGGCAGTCATTAATCCATTAGCTGAATTTTAGTGAGTAATATGTAAAAATAACAAGCTAACATGACATTACACATGATAATATGCTTGACGCATAAGATTTTGAAAATAACAAAATTTAACTTAATGAATTTAATAATAATCATTTGGCGAGGACTAAAATTTTAAAATTTGAAAAGTAAATGGAGGATGAAATTTAGATAAAATATGTTCAGAACAATTTGGATAATCTAAATTTTAAAGCTTCAGGCTCATAACTCATAGTTCCTAGAAAAGATTATGCATTTGAGAAATGAGAGATTAATTATTAATAATAATATTTGGGTTAACCCGGGCGAACCCAAAATCTCGAAAGCCCGGTCTATTAAGAGCAAACAAATAGGCCCGTTACAATATTTGGGTTCTCTGTTTTCAGTGGAAAAACAAAAAGGATAAACGCCCACCGTGGGGCTCGAACCCACGACCACAAGGTTAAGAGCGTTGCGCTCTACCGACTGAGCTAGACGGGCTTGGTAGGCCATCTTCATTAAATTTTTTTACTTATAGAAGATGTATGAATTTCTGTCCTCCTTCAAGGAAAGCTGAAAAACACTAACTAAATCTTTCGCAGCTGCCTGCAACAGCAAAAAGCTTGCGAGAAAAAAAATTATGGAGTTCTTATTCACGATTTTGGCTGCTTTGATTTTAATCGTTGTTTTGGGTTTAGTTTCTGTAATCGTTTTTGAAGCTTATAGAAGAAGTTTTAATAATGCGTAATTATTCTCTAACCTAATTTTCTCGTTTTCGGTTTTCATTTTGATTTTAGTTTAATTTCTCTTTCTTTTCATTTTTTTTTTAAAATTTAGTCATGTTGACGCGCCCGCCATCTTTGAGGATCCAAAATCACTGAAACAGGTAAAACCCTTCTTCTTCTTCTTTTCTGGTTTATTATTATTTGGGTCGTTCTGCTTAATCGCTTGTTTGGTTGCCGAGAAAATTGTCAAGTTTTGCCTCTTCTGTTTTTGTTTTTCCTTGTGATTTTGGTTAGGAAATTAACGTAAAAGTCAACTCTGTGGAAGCTAAATAGTTATTAGTACTAATAAAGTTCATTAGAATTAAACTTGTTTTTATAATTCATTTCATTTTAAGCAAATAAGTGACTAGAAATGATTAAAACAGTTAGAATTGATAGTTTTCTTTTTCTTTTCTTTTTTTAACTTACTTTCTTATAAACATGTCTGAGAAATGATGCTACTTATTAGAATTTTCTATCACCGATTTCGAGTTCGCTCTGTTTATATATGATTTGAGTACAAATGCTAAGGCCGGATGCATCATTTTTTCCAGGTTCCATGTCCTGATATATTCGATCCAGCAAAGAAATACTTGTCATTGATAATTCCCGCTTTCAATGAAGAGCATAGACTTCCTGGTGCCCTCAGTGAAACCATGAAGTACGTTAATGATTCTCTTTTAAACACCCCTTAATGTTTGGACTTATGTGCTTCTGTAGGATGGTGTTGGTATGTGAGAACGAAACTAGGTTTTACATATCATAGTGCAGGATGTATATTTCTAATAGTCAGTGATATCTTGAAATATAAACATGTCAATCCGGACAATAAAACTCGATGAAATTTGCTTTCCGAAAATGATTTTGGTACGGACAGTGGGCTGCCATTACCGTTCATTATGTCCTGGCTTATGCTTTATGGTGCTAATATTTGATCTGAAATTGGTAGAATGGTAGAGCATGGTTTTTTAAGTAACAGATGGAGCTCTTACTTCATGATGAGTGATTTATTAATTTTTAGGATTGAAAATTTGGTTTCTTTAGACATATTTCACTGAAATGATTTAAAACTGTGTACTTGGTTATCACTGAAAAATATTCTGATGTTAATTAGTAATGGTGTGATGTTGTTACTTTGCAGTTACCTTAAAAAACGGGAAGCAAAGGATAAATCATTTTCTTATGAGGTACTGTTTTGCTTCTTCTAATTAACCGGAATTGCTAAATTGTCTTTGTGAAGTCTATTTCAGCATTCTTTTTTACGTGAATGAGATGCAGGTATTGATTGTTGATGATGGAAGTAGGGATGGAACGAAGAGAGTAGCTTTCGACTTTGTAAAGAAGTATGGTGTAGACAAAGTAAGGGCTATCCTTCTTGGTAAAAACCATGGAAAAGGAGAGGCAATAAGAAAAGTGAGCCTGACCTAAGCCATTCATTTGGATATTGGCAAACATATTTTTGATGCTATTGAAAGTTTTTTATGCTTTCCTGCTCCTGCATGACAACAATTGATCAAAGCACTTTACCTCTATGAAAGCATTGTAAAACAGGGAATGCTACATTCACGTGGTGAATTACTTCTAATGCTGGATGCTGATGGAGCCACCAAGGTTACTGACCTAGAAAAGCTTGAAAATCAGGTACATAAAAATGGTTGGCTACTCGAGCCGGTGATATTCTGCATGGTATAGGTTATCTGATGTTTTCCAATTCAGATCCATGCAGTTGCCAGAAAAGAACATCGTGGGGATTCAGCTGCTTGTGACACGACCTTTAAAATATCTGATATCCCAATAGTGGCATTTGGTTCTCGTGCGCATCTTGAAGAGAAGGCTATTGCTACAGTTAAGTTTATCAGAAATGATGCTTGCTTTTAGTCATATTTTGATTTTTCTCGTCTAAGTTCCACATTCTTCTATTTGAATGTGTTCGATCTATGTTTCAGAGGAAGTGGTACCGCAACTTTTTGATGAAGGGTTTTCATCTTGTGGTTCTCTTGACTGCTGGTCCTGGAATTCGTGATACGCAGGTATGTTCCTTCATTGTATAGATTTCCGTTTTGTTTTGGCCTAAAGTACATATGTTTGGTATTACTAGCATAATTGAATTATACACTTAATTCTCTATAAATATTTCCCTGATTTTGTTATCTTCATACAATGCAGTGCGGTTTTAAGATGTTTACTAGGTCTGCAGCAAGGAAGCTTTTCACGAACATCCGTTTGAAAAGGTGATTCAGAGACCTTGGAGACACTATCAATCACCTTATCCTTTAGCATTACTGCATGCTTATCGCATCATAAAAATTCAAAGCTGATCTATAGTTCTGTACTGCATGATTAGATTTGGTGTATACTATCAAACACATGCCCAGTTTCAAATCGAGTACTCTATGTACGGCATGTTTCTATCGCTGATCACCTTATCTGCAAGCATCAGTAGGTGCTTGTCTTGTCATGAAAAGATTCGAAGCAAATCTCTTACGTGCTTAGATTAGTGTAATGCCATCAGACACATGCTGATTTTCTCATTGAACTTAATTCTACTTTCAGTTTGTGTTAGTTTCATCCTTCCATACCTCGCTTGTTTTGAGAACACTACTTTCGACTTCCTTCTATCAAAACCCAAAGAATTCAAGAATTTCTCTACGTTCTGCATCTCTTCTCCTTGATATCTCTCAATTCGAACAAATTTGCAACTTTTGTCTTTGAAATTTACCATGATTGACCTATCATTTGAATTATTACATGTGCAGATGGTGTTTCGATGTTGAATTAGTTTTCCTCTGCAAATGGTTTCGTATTCCAGTGCTGGAGGTATCTGTAAACTGGTCCGAAATTCCTGGATCCAAGGTAAACCTATTGAGCATACCAAACATGCTTTGGGAACTTGCCCTCATGTCTGTCGGATACAGAACTCAAATGTGGAAAATTAACTCCTGAGGTTGCGATTTCCCCGAATCCTTCAAGCAACAATGAATGAAGAGAAGCAATGTAGCCTATTCGATAACATTAGGTTGAAAGCATTCTTTTAGGGAAAAAGGAAATTGCAGTTAGCTGATTGCAGCTTATCCTAGCTTTTTTCATTATACAATATCACAGCCAGAACATGCAGTTTTTTTCAGTTGGAATATTGAGGTAACACTTTAATGTTTTCTTACATTTTTACTGTTCCAACTTCTTGAATTCCAAAACGATACTAGCTTTTTGTTTCTGTTTTCATATATCCTTTCAAACTAGGACAGGCATGATTTTGAATTGCATCAATTCGGATTTTGAAATTTTTAGATTATTTTAGGCTCAATTTATTATGCATTTTGGTATGTTTTGAGTTCGAATCATCCTTTTTTCAACTTTGAATTATCTAGATTTGTTAATCTAATTTTTGCATCAGGTTATTTTGAATTATTTTCTCGAATCATTATTTTATTGTGGATTTGGTTCATTTCTAGTTTGAATATTTTAAAGTTTAGTTGTTGGTTTTTTACAATTAAATCGGAAAGGATTGAGTTTGGATTGAAGTTAATGGTAAATCTAATGTTTTAAAAACCATATCGGAAAGCTAAACCGGCGAGACTTCGATTTTTGGATTGATTTCATTCTTTACTTATTTGTATTAAAAATTTTAAAATATCAAGTAATTTTAATATTTAATAAATAAAAGGTTTAATCCACATATTGATATTTAAATTATACTTTTCTTCATCTTATTACTTAAACTTTTTTTAGTCAAGCGGTACCTAAATTAGTTTTTTTCTTCAAATTGGTACATCCATTAGTCTAATTGTTTAACTTTTTTTTTTCTTAAATTGGTATTTTTATTTTTTTATTACAAGTTTAAATTATTCTTTTGTTACTTGATTTATATTAAAATGTTATATCTTTTTAAAAAATTCAACCAATAATAAACTTACCACATCATAAAAACTTAGATTATATGTTTTAACTCTTTTTCTTTACATTAATTCTTTCTCTCTCTTTTTCTTTCTTCTTTTATAATGTTTGGCAATACAAAAAATGCTTGAATTTTGCCTTCTCGAGGTCAAGATGCTAATAATTAATTCTATGTTTAAACTTCAACACCTGCTTTTCTACCAAACCGAATCAAAAAGTTATTTCATTGATTAAAACTAATATTTTTAGAATTGGATCGAGAATCATTGGGGCTACTAGTTTAGAAATAAGAGGTTGAACCAATTGACCAGTGAACCAATACAGACTGATTCAACAAAACTAAAAAAAACTAGTTGAACTAATTTTCTTTGCTTTTTTTAAATATTTTTATTTAAATGAATTTTTTAATAATTCATTTGATCAAACTAGACAAATTGATCAAACTGAAAATTTGTGGTCTGATAGGTTCGACCATCAATCTAGTTCTAAAGAAATAATATATATATAAGAGAAAATAATTTTGTTTATCTTTTTTTACCACATGTTAATTTTTTATTAGTTATCTTTATTTTAAAATAAATGTAACGGTTTAATTAACAATTGAACTAACAGAATACCACTTAGAACAAAAATAATTTAGGTACCAAAATAAAATAAAAAAGACATAATTTAGATACCAATTTGTGGATTGAGCCTCCTAAAATATATTTAACAATTTTTTTGTTATTCTCTCAATTCGAATAAAATGCAACTAGATCTAGTATGCATGAGTTGGCGATCAGAATCTATATGGATAGAATTTATAGTGGGATCTCGAAAAACAAACAATTTCTACTAGGCCTTTATCCTTTTTTTTTTTGGTTCATTAGGGTTTTTATTAGTTGGAATTTCTAGTTATCTTAGTAAGAATTTGATATCTTTATTTTCATCTTAGCAAATAATTTTCTTTTTCACGGAATCATGATGTCTTTCTATAGAATCATAGGCCTCTTTATTAATTCCTATGAAGAATATTTAGTTCATCAGAATAGAAGTTAAAGAGGGTAGCTTTATAGATAAAAAAATAGTTTAAATTTAATATCACGATAAAAAAAAAAGTATAATTTATATACTAATTTATAAGTCAAACCTAAATAAAATATGATAAATATTTTTTATAAATATTTAAAAATTAATTTGATTTCGCATAATAATTTTTTAAAGTTAATAATTCTTTTACTAAAGGCAATAAATAAATGTATCATGATTTGGGAAACTTTTTATAAATAATTTTTTATGCCAAATTGTGGTTTTACCATAATTTATAACAATGATTCATTTATGCTACACCTTTTTTCTTGAAGTAATTTATAATACAAGTTTGAAAAAGAAAAACTAAAACATTATAGTTATGTAATCTTGAAAAATAATTTCTCCTTTTTCTTTTTTTTTTTTTAGTTCAAGAGTGTAGTATAAGTAAATACGTAACCATCAAATGTAGAGTACTTTTTTTGTCAATAAATTATTTGACATCAATTTTTCTAATCCCCGAACATTAATAGTCATATAAATGACAACAAATAGATCACTATTTTCGATGTTTTTTTTTTAAAAATAAACTCAATTTCAATTAATTGATTAATAATATCTACTTTTCGGTTGGATCAATTTCAATATTTCTTCTTCTTTTTTTTCTGTCGACCAATATCAATCAAACATTTTTTAGATTAGTCTAATCTTACTCACTTATGGATTATCGACTTATTGAAGATAAAAGTGCATAAACCAGAAATAAACAATGAAATGCTTGTGAACATCAAATTCATTTATAACAAATAAAAGAATTAGAAGACAATGAAACCCCTCGCTTTCTCTCAATGTTCATGAAGATAAAAACAAATAGACGAAAAAGAACCGTAGAACAAAGCAGAGCTGCACTAATAGCAGTCATTGCTTTCTCTTTTTGATCATTTTCTCCCATTGAACTGTTTAGAAACATTTGCGGTGAACGATTGACGGACCGGATTCGTCGTACTCCGCCTTGGCAATCCACATCTGCAAACAAAACAGCAAGCAAATCGGGTTATTTTCAAGATTATCGACCAAGTAACTAGATGGTTATGATTGCAAGTACGGTTAGCTTACTTGTTGGAAGGTGCTTAGGGAAGCCAAGATCGAGCCACCGATCCAGACACTGTACTTCCTCTCAGGTGGTGCAACAACCTTGATCTTCATGCTGCTGGGTGCTAATGAGGAGATCTCCTTGGTCATCCTATCGGAGATACCGGGAAACATGGTTGTACCACCACTGAGGACGATGTTACCGTACAAGTCTTTCCTAATATCCACGTCGCACTTCATTATGGAGTTGTATGTTGTCTCGTGAATGCCTGCAGCTTCCATACCGATCAAAGATGGTTGGAAAAGCACTTCAGGGCATCTAAAACGTTCGGCACCAATGGTAATCATCTGACCGTCGGGTAATTCGTAGGTTTTCTCTATCGATGAGTCTGTTTTGGAGGTCTCTAGCTCTTGTTCGTAGTCGAGAGCAATGTATGACAGCTTTTCCTTCACGTCCCTTACAATTTCCCGCTCAGCTGTGGTGGTGAATGAATACCCACGTTCGGTCAGAATCTTCATCAAGTTATCGGTAAGATCACGACCAGCCAAATCAAGACGAAGAATAGCATGCGGGAGGGCATAACCCTCGTAAATAGGGACTGTGTGGCTAACACCATCTCCCGAATCCAACACAATACCTACATAAAAAGGCCAATACATTCAACCGAATTCAGGTCATTAGTCGTAACAATCCTCCAAGCAGAACCAAACAGATGCAATTATACCAATATCAAGACAATCAAAAACAGAGGCATCTTATGGTATTGGGAACTTTACATATTAGTTTCACATAAGCACGATTCAAATAAACTCGAACTACATAGCATCAATGGATCGTATGATGCTTACCGGTTGTACGACCACTAGCATACAGAGAGAGCACAGCCTGGATGGCAACATACATAGCAGGTGCATTAAAGGTCTCGAACATGATTTGAGTCATCTTCTCACGGTTAGCTTTCGGGTTAAGGGGAGCTTCGGTAAGTAAAACCGGGTGCTCTTCCGGGGCAACACGAAGCTCGTTGTAAAATGTATGATGCCAAATCTTTTCCATATCATCCCAATTGTTCACAATACCGTGCTCAATAGGGTATTTCAATGTCAAAATACCTCTTTTAGATTGAGCCTCATCACCAACATATGCATCTTTTTGGCCCATACCAACCATCACACCGGTGTGACGAGGCCGGCCAACAATGCTAGGGAACACGGCTCTCGGAGCATCGTCACCGGCAAATCCGGCCTAAAACACGAACATGAACATTAACATCAAGAATTAACACGAATTTTGATTAGAAAAACATAAATTTTCAGGGTTTCAATTTTTTATTTTTTTTACCTTCACCATTCCAGTTCCATTGTCGCAAACAAGTGGCTGAATATCCTCACCATCTGCCATCTTTTACAACCTGCAATTCATAACAAATCCATTATAAAAAAAATGGTTAAGTTCTCCATTAAATATCCAATTTTCTACCCTTTTTTCAAGAAAGAAAAAGAAACTATAAAATCAAGATTCAAGTATCATTTAGAAAACATTATTAAAACACGAAAATGAAACGAACTCAATGCCAAAAAATGCTTACATTTTCCATTAAATATCCAATTTTCTAGCTTTTAAAAAAAAAGATTTATAAAATCAAGATTCAAGCATCCTTTAGAAAACACCATTGAAACACGAAAATGAAACGAACCCAATGGGAAAAAGTGGGATTCATTTTCTGCATTTTGATCAAAACAAATCAAAACCACAGAAAAAACCAATGCCAAAATGAAAAAACCACCCAGAAAAGGAGATTGAGAAAGAACCTTAAGAAAAAAAGGGTGTCTTTGATGGCTGAGAAAGTGAGGATAAAAGAGAGAGCGAGGAAATATTTCGAAAGACAAGGGGATGATGTGAAAGAAACGCCAAAAATCAAATATTTAAAGGGAATGGGAATCAATACTGGCCTTCCAAATTTTTATGGAGAGAACGATTCTTTAGGCTCTCATTGACTCATTCTCACGCTTTTCCAGCCATTTTTGTTTCAGATAAAAAGGAAATATCACTAAAATTTAGTGATTCATAATGATACCTTGTTTCTATAAATGGTCTAACTTTTGTTTTAGCCACTCTACTGTACTCAAATTCGAATTTAATCCTTTTCTAGTTTGACATAATTCAAATATTTGGAGGATAATTTAATTAATTTAGATTTAGAAAGTAATAATCGAATTTTATATGAGAATAAACACATCCAAATTTTGAAGCAAATTTGCATTTTTGAATTTTACAAAAATTACAGATTTTATTTTCAGTAAAAATCTAATCCATCATGTTCAACTAATAATAAATTTGCACTAAATATATTTCACACAGTCACTTTAATTATAACAACAAAAAATTAATGACATTAAAAAGATTAAAAAAATTTAAATTAAATTAAGTTAAACTAAGGTAGAAGGATTAATTTCCAAATTTCAGCATAGTAGAGGTTAAAATCATAATTATACCTTAATAACTTAATTGGTTAACGGTATTTCTTTCCTTCCAACCAACTATAACTGTCACCAACCCATTTTTACAATTTAAAGGTGCTTTTTTAATTGCTTTTTTTTAAAGGGATAAATTACAATAGAGGACATCCAACTATAGTTTGTTTTCTTTTTCGGTCACTCAACTATAAAAAGTTACAAAATGGTCATCTAATTATTAGTAAATTTCTTTTTTGACCACCCAACTATTCAACGTAAAAACAAAAACATCAAAAAATCCAAGATAATTGGGTGACTAAAAAAGATAATTGAATAGTTGGGTAATCGTTTTGTATTTTTCATAGTTGGATGACCAAAAAAGAAATTTACTAATAGTTGAGTAACTATTTTGTAACTTTTCGTAATTGAGTGGCAAAAAGAAAACCAAAATTAGGTGACCTTTATTGTAAATTACCCTGAAAGATGTTGAATTCAATCCTCAAATTAATAAAGATCAAAAGTAGGTTACCTACTAAATTAATTTTCATAAATTTAGATTTTGTTTTTCAACGGTTGAGATTTAGATTTGATAATATATATTGTTTATATTTAAATATTTTTTATAAATAAATAATATTATAAACATTTTTTTATATCAAGTTAAATTAATTTTGTTGTTGTATATATGATGCTTAATAGATGACTTGTAAAATAAAATGTAATAATAAGTCATCAAAGTGTTAGCATAGTAAGTCCCACAATTTGGAGTAGTTGAGAGATAGGTTGTTGTTGGAATCCCATCATTGAATATGATTTTTGAAACTTACAACTTTCGATTTTCAAATTTATTATATGTAAAAAGATATTCCTAGTTTATATTTTTTTGTTAATTTAAATTTTTTAATTATATTTAACTCTCAATCTTTTAAAAAGAAAAAATTATTTTATGAACCTTCTCCGCCACATTTTTCATGGTCTCTCCAAAATTATTTTACGATATATGATTTTGTTAATTTTTTTTATCCTGAAGCCCAAACTCAATCCTAAACCTAAACCTTGAACCCCGAACCTTAAATTATAAACCATAAATCTTAAGTTTAAGGTTTAGAGTTTAGGATTTTGAGGTCCATGTTTGTGTTAGAGTTCGAGTTTAGGATTTAGGATTTAGGGTCCAATGTTTTAGGTTTAAGGTTCAAGTTCAAGGTTCTGGGTTTTAGTTTAAGTTTAGGGTTTGAGGTTTAAGATTTTAGGTTCAAGGTAAAAAAATTTACCAAAAATTATGTAACAATGATATGGACCGTAATAATTTATATATACTACATGCTATTTTTTGAACTTTTAAAATCCTTCTATAATTTTGATATTTTAAAAAAAAATTATTAATTTTAAAATATTTATTAACGAGATATATACAATAAATAGTATAAAATTCATTTAAACCGTCACACAAAATTTCACACTAATACTATTAAAATTTAATATTTTAATTAACATTTTAAAATAAAGAACTCGAATTCAAATTTAGAATTTTCAATACAAGTAGCACGATTTATTTGAACCGAGCGTACTCAACTCGTGTAATGACTTAATTTGCTCGATGAATCAAATTGAACCGAACCGGAACAGCAAGATTTAAAATAAGAAAATGAAAATCCATCAATTGAAATAATAACCAACAGCAATAGTTTAAACCGGCAATGATTTTACATAAGCAAAAAAGCATCCTAATGCATGCCCACATACTAAAATTCCATAATCTAACAAGAATTGATCTTTCAATGAACTCGGAAACCATGTTTCAACGTCGTAAATTTAATATCTCGAAAAGTACGATGCTCATCGATCCTTTCTACAGGAATGGAGGAAGAATAACCCATCTTCGGGGGTACTTCGGCCTTCCATCTTTACCGTCGAATAGCTGTGAACAACAAGAAGTAAAAGGTAAGGGAAACTTAAAAATAGACCATGGACGGAATAATGGAACGCAATGAAAACTAAAGTATAAGCCCCGAGCATAGGTCTTAAAGAACTTATCCAAGATGATATGCAGATTGCCAAACAGTTAATTTGCTACGATATGAATTGCTTTGCCTATGTTCGATCTGAGCTCGATACAAGAGGTGTATGCAAGTGAGCACAGATGTATCGTATATGAACTTACAGAAGTTTATACACAGAAAGCTTTGCATATGCATTTGATTAGCATAATGATACTACTTAAAGAAATCCGAATCCAGTATGCTAGGCAAACTAAATAAAAGCCAATATATGTTCAATGCAATCAACTTTCAGCTTAAAATGAAGGCAACTTAGATGGTATGCACGAAAACTATTTGATTTAGTAGTTTGAAAGGTAAAAGAAAAATACCTTCTTCAACCGACGGTGCTTTGCAAGGGCCCAATTTGTCATGATAGAGGTAGCAACCACAAGGAATACGTAGCCAGCAACAGTCTGTGTAGCGATATTGAAACCCAACCATTGGTAAATCTCTGTTGTGTAGTTCGCGCAAGTCACAATGTTGAACAGAAACCCACGAGGAATTTGATACCCTCCACTACCATCAGGACTGCGTAGATTCTTCAGTATAATATGACAATAGAAGTTTGCAAGTTGACAAACTATACCAAACCCGAACCCAATCTTCATCTGAAGATCACTAACAGGTGTGTAAAGTGGGTGGTTGACGTAGTAAGCAATGTATGAACCGAAGGTCCAGTAATAAGCACAGTTTCTGAAAACGTTTGATAGTGGGGACGTTGCATGGCTGAAACGGTGGATGAAGAATGTTTCCATGATTCGTTTGAAGTAGTGGAAACACCAGTAATATAAAGCATATGTTTGAACAGGGTGGATGACACGCTTTTCTTCGTATCCAAAGTACTTGTATACAGGGAAGTAGTAGAAGACAGGGTAGAGGATCAAAGGACCCAAGTATTCGAAGAAGAAAAGTGTTCGATACGACACTTGTGGACCCAAGTCCTTGAACACTATGGTTAAGCTGTTCTCATTTCCATCGCAGTAGTCTTTGAGACTCTTCTTGTAGTTAAGGACGACAGGCCTCTCCCTTGATCCCGATGGCACGGGAAGTGTTAGTCTTTGTCTTGAAGGATAGAACTTTTTAGCTGTTAGTACAACACACAAGAACTCAGTTAGGAAGACTCTAAATAACTATTGTCTATTGAAACCTACATCGATGCAATAAAAAACACACATCTCTTGAGGAATTAAGTCAAAACATCAGCAATCAAAAGCTCCGATGACAAATCTAAAAATTCCCATAGAACCCCTTTACTCAATAGTTTATGTAGTGACCCTCTAGAAGAATACATTTTAAGGAACCAAAAAAATGTTTACCTCGGTGATATCAGTCAAGTATACCAAAGGAAACATCACTAGAGGGGAAGGCAGGGGCCTTGGCCCCCTTGGTTAAATGGTCTAATTGTATTTCTATCCCCTCTTAAAATATAATACTTCAAATTAGTCCATTTTAACACCAAATCTTTTAGCTTCCCCAATTTTTTTAAATTATACCTAGGCCCCAATATAAAATTTCTAGTTCGAAAATCGCCTTATTCAATGTTTTTAGTTACTTGCATCACTTAAGAGTCACAAAATAAGAACATCATAAATTCATTATCCATGCAATATAATATGAAAATAAAACACATAAGGAGCAATGAATCTCTAGCACAATCATGGAACAAAAAGGGGTAAAACGAGCATATCATTGACTCTATTTGCAAATATTTGAAGCAAAGAGAAAACCCGAAACAAAAACACAAGCCAAAAGTACAGGAAGTTCCCACAAACTAGCAATTATTCCCCACCAATACAGAGTTAAAGAGAAGAGACTATATTGAATATTTCCTCCTAGTTTATTAAGAAGAACTTAATTAACAAACATAGCAAGTAATTAAGCTAATTTTTTTTACTACTAAAAGAAAATCACTTACTTCTCTTGTGAATTGCTTCCTGCAGATCAGCCACAGTAGCCTGCAAAACAATTTTTAGAAAAGAAAATAACAATAAATTTTCCTTTCTTTTCATTTTTTCTTTCAAAGTAAACTAATAAAAAAAAATAAATCGTAAGAAAGATGGAAAAAAAGTACAGTACCGAGTCATTAAGCTCAAGGCCACCTTTGATGAACTCTCTCCCACTCCGAGAAACTAGAGTGACCTTCATCCTTTTTGAGATCAAAACAAATGAGACCCAGTTTTTGTTATGGCTAAAGGGAGAAACCCTTTGAAGCTTTTTAAGGTTTGGGAGAGTTAGATCTTTGGATCTTCGGAGATCTCAAAGATTAGAACTTTGAAAGGAAAGTAAGCGAAGGTGGTGACAGTTTATGGAATGGGGCATGTGATGGAAATGAGATAGAGTGTATTGTATATATGATTTTATATATAATATTGAAGGCGTATGGTTGGGGTAGGAGAGCTAACTTATCTAGGCCGATGATCCACACCGCTAACTTTAATGGCTGACTTGATTGATTCAAGGGGACCATTTTGGTAGTGGTTCACGGTTTTAACGGTGATGATGTGTGCTTTATTTTTCAATTTTGTTTTAGGTTTTTAGAATCATAATGGTGTTGGAATTGATTAGATTATTAATTAATTTAATCTATTTAACTGAATAAATAATTTATTAAAAAAATTATAAAAAATTTTGATTCAGCTAGTTGAATTTGTCTAATGCTTTTCTTATGATATATTGATTATTAATCCAACCAGTTCAGTTTAAATATCATTGCCAATAAATAGATGGATGAGTCAGAAATTGGTTCTTTTTCTTCAAATATTTAAATTAAGTTCAAATTTTGAAGTCAATTTGAAAGAGTTTTACTTGAATATTACCTAATTTAAATAGGGTTAAGTTTAAATTGTAGAATGGATAAAAACACTTATGAATATACCAAAAATAGTCTATAACACGACAAAGAGACTTATGATTATATCCAAAAAAGAAAAAAAGCTTATTTTATAGTAGGAGTTCTGAAAGCAATTTTTATAATTTGAATTGATTTAATTAAATTAATAATTAATTATTTAAATGAAGTATAAAAATATTAATATTTTATTTATTTTATTTTATTTTACTTTGAGAGGATTATGAAGTTTAGTTCACTCAAGGTTGATAGACTCCTCAACAAGTTCAGTTTCGAGAGTCCTGTCTTTTAATTTTCCTAATTACTTGAGTGTTTAAAAACAAAATTTAAGTGCCTCATCAGATATCTTAATATGTGAACCATTCGCATAGCGCATAGTCTGGATTAAACCCATGCCCTATAATATAAGTATAAGGCATTTGTTGATGAGCTAGCCTAAGTAGTACTAAACTTACACTTATGCCTCATTTAAGGTACAAGTTTAAACCCTATTAACGGTGAACTCTTCATTTTCTTTGATGATTCAACGAGATATAATATTCGAGTTTTTGAAAACGATAAACAATGCTAAATTTATTTAGAGATTCATCAATTCACAACAATCACCTTTCACAAACTTCTTCCAAAAAACAGTCATGAATTTTTCAACAATAATATTAATTTAGGAGTCAAATTGAGGTGAAAGGAGTGAGTTGCCGGTGAAATTCCAACCCAAGAACTACGGCATACAATAATATGATGGTATGCATTCTTGAGGAAAGATTTGATTAATAATATATATTAGATGGGATTTAAATTTAAATCCATTTATTGATGAGAGTAGTTGGCGGTTGATCCACTACTAAAATAAAGAGGTGCCAACTAATTAACAAGTTATTCACCCATCAATTCATTCAAGGCCTATGGCCGATTCACCACTCACCCTTCTGTTTTTATTTTTGACAACTTAAGTGTGGACTGGTAAGGGGTAGGGGTTCAACCCTCCACCCTTTCCCAAGTAGAGGCGGCTGCCCCATCATGTCATTAGGGTGCCGAAATAATTTAAACCAGGAGTGTTTATTTGCCAGATGTTAAATTCGGGTTAGATCAAACTTAAATATAATATTAATTAAAAATATATAAAAAAAATTAATTGAAGTGAACTGAATTAAAAAAAAACTTAATTTTTTTGATTTATTCAATTTTTTGGTAATCAATTTTTATATTTGATTTATGTAAAAAAAAATTGAAGGAAATAAAATTACAAATACCTGTAGTAGAAAAAAATTCCAACTAAAAAAAAAGCTAAAAATAAAAAAACGAACCGAACTGAACCAATTGGATGCACACCCTTAATATTAATCCATTTTATACTTTTTAAAACTTGACTCAACCAGAAATATGAACTTAAAATATTACCCAAGTTCACCCGTATGGATAAAACATCAAAAACAGTTGATCATAAGAAAGCCTTTGTTTAGCCACCTGACTAATATCCACAGTGGCTGTTCAAAGCATTATAGTGAAAAAGCCATCTTGCATATACAAGTTTTGGAGACTATTAGTTCTAAAACGAATCATCGAACTCGGACCCGAGCTTGAATAAGATGATATAAAACAGATCGGATCAAAATCTGATCCAGGCGGTGAACAAGTCTATGCAAAATCCAATCAAGAGCGCATGTATACCAGATGCTTAAGGCCACTAAGCATTGTAACACTAATAAAACTGCATGAAACAAAATTTCTAGCAGAAACAAGTTTTGCTATAGGCAGAAGTCTAGCTATTTCAGTTGGAAATGGGGCTTTGCTATCAATGGGAACCTAGATCACATTTCATAAGGTTGGCTACCACCTTACCACACAACAATCATTCCACAGATTTGACATTAACTTGGAGGCAAATATTATCAAATTCACAAGCTACCAAACAATAAGGCATCACAAGGTGCAACAGATGTAGAGGTAGAATGCTGAAAGTTTTCCAGATAACTGATATAAAGTTTCAACAAGGACTATTAGCATTTATCAAGCAAAGGATACATTACCAAACAAGAACCATGCATTGCAAAACTATGGAGTTTTTTTTCGACGAACAGCTGACAAAGAGCATAAACATTAAATTCCATCACTGTAAGCCAGAATTCCAGGCATAACTCATTAAGCAACTTTGCAAATATCCTCATACTCGATAGCCTTAAGCACTCTGCCATCATATACTCCCTTCTCTATCTGCACCTTTGCACAAAACTTCTCTGTATCCACACCTAACAATCTTGCACTTGACCCACGATACGCTCCGTTTACTATCCTTACCATACCCCCAATTTGTGGAATCACAGTTTCGAGCTCTTCTTGGTCAACTCGTAACACGTGATTACTCTCAAGCATTTCAATCTCACCTACATACCTATCGATAACTTTCCTCACAACTCCTTTCTGCTTATAGTACCCCTTTTGCGCCAATGCCTTACTCATCACCTTCACAATGATCCCCTCACAAAGCCAATAGTCTTTCCTATTACTCCTCTCCTTTGCTTTCTCTTCTTCCCTCATCAACTCTTCCAAAGCATTTTTTCTCCCACTATTTTCTTTCCTCTCAATCCTGGCCTTTGCCTTCATCTTCTCGTTCTCTTCATCTTCAAAAACCAACCGAGCAGTACTCGAACTCTCCCCTTTCTCACCTTTCACAACACTTCCTCCTCCTAAAGAAAACCCTATTTTCATTCCATTCTCTAAATTCACCTCTTTGATTACAGCTTTTTTCTCGTTCTCCTCAGCTTCTGAAGGGTTTTTTAACTGCTCAGCTTTCTCAATTTGCTTCTGAATTTCCCTTTCGTGTTTCTCTTCCTCTACCATATCCAATTTAATCCTTTTATTCTTCATTTTCTCCTTAAAAAGCGTCTCTGAATCTCTATCAATATAAGTAATAAACCAACCTTTGGGTGTCTCATCAACCTTACATTTCCCTGTCCTTCCCAAATACTTAACGAACTCAGTTAACGTAGCCCATTGGGTCGAATTCATATGAACATGATGTCGGTCATTAATAAACTCATTGTAAACAACAGTGGCAGCGACCCGACTGAACCGGTGGCTCCGTTTCATAAGGTCGAGGAAGTTCCGTTCAAACTCTTCAGAGTACCCAGATACGACCCGGTCAGGGTTTTGCCCAAAGATCTGCATTTGACGTTGGTGAGATTCGCTCATGCAATGGCATTTGAATCCGTTTTCGTCTCGGCATTGCTTTTGGCACATTTGACAGTACCATCTCAACTTCTGGAGACCTTTGGCTTTGATTCTATTTGCGATTGCTTTGGGGGTTAAGAAATCATTTTTTCCCATTCGCGAACAAATCGAAAACCCTAGCTAGGGTCTGGAAAAATAAATTAAGCAGAAATTACAATTGACGAACAAAACAATGACGATTAAGCAGGCATTACAATTGAACAAAAATTAAATCAATCATAAACTACAATTAAACCAGAAAATCAATGAGGGAAAAATATTGAATTTCCTCCTAACTCGATAGCTTTAAAAAAATTCGCCTTCTCAACAAAGCTAACAGAGAGAGATTATGAGATGAGACCGAGAAACAAACAGTTGAATGGAAACACACAAAAATCAAATATAGCAGAGATCAGATAACTGAAAATCTAATGTCTCAAGTAGAAATCAACCTTCAAGCTTAGGGCTTTTAAAATTACCTTATTTAATTTCCTGCACTTTCGGAAACTTCAAGGCAAGAGAAGCTTTGGGTCAGGGCCTGGAGGCGAAGGAAGAGGAGGAGAAGCTTGGTCGGCGGCTAGGATGTGGGAGGAGAGCTGGAGTCGGCAAATTTTAAACGAAATTTTAGAAAAGCTTTTCTCGAAAGTTGAGAATTTTTAATATAAAATAAGATTATGGCGTAAATAAATAATAAAATATCTAATTACAGTATCTTTATAAAATATTTATATAAAAGCTTGATTGAAATTATAAAGTTAAAAGATATTAAAAATTTATCTATATTTTTTAAAATTTTATTTCAACATATAAAAAAACTAAAATAATCATTATAATATATTTTTTGTTTTTTAAAATAATTTAATATTTTATAATTTCTCAATTGAATTGGGAATTTGATAATTTTTTAATTGAGTTAAAGATATGTGAAATTAACTCAATTAGTCACTTAATATAAAGTACAAATAAAGATTTTATATATTACGCTGATGTTATTGAAATCAAATTTATCAACTGTAGCAGAGCCAGGATGTTAATCTTATGGGAGCCAAACTAAAATTAAACGTGCTACATAATAATTGATTTAAATATATAAAAAGTAGCGTATTCCAACAATATTCCACCATAATAATCGGTCACAAAGAAGTAGTATTCCAACATGACAATCAACTTAGACATATAAATAATAGATTCAGAAGAAATAATATTCCAACACGATAATTAATTTAAATATAAAAATAATTAACCTAAAAGAAGCAATATTTTTAAAAAAAATGGAAAAATCTTAAACATGGAGAGTGAGTGAGTGACCATGAAACTTGAAAATTGCTAAGAAAATTAGTGAAATCTTAATCCTTGACAGAGGTACAAAGAATTAAGGACATATGTTATTAACTATCAGTATTCAATTGAGTCGAATCGAGTTAGTAAATTTTGAGTTAGTTGAGCTGATGAATCTTATTTTAGCAACCAAATTTAATTTAAAAATTTTTCAAACTGAAATGAATCGAGTAAAAAAATTTTGAATCAAGTTAAGTCGAACTAATTAATCTTATTATTTAATTCAATATTATATTTTTATGAACTGATTATTTGAGTTAATAAAGATGGATTAAAAAGATGGGAAGAGTTAGCTGAAGAAAAGCATACACTGCAGTCGCCTACATATTCTTGCAAGTCGCCATCTTTTACTTCCACCATTCAGTTGACTATTTGTTGAATGAAACGCAATCACATGAGTAATTTTTGTTAGAATTTGAATTAAAATAATAAATATTGTAAATATTGAGAATTAATTTTTATATTTAGGATTAAATTGATAAAATTTATAAATATTAAAATGTTAAATTTATTATCGAGCCAATAAAAAAAACCAATGTTAGCACTTTTTTCAAATTTCAAACCGCAATTAAAAATATTATGTTCAAGAATTGTCTTTCGAAAAAAATACTTAATCGAGTTTAAAATGTATATTTGCCTTCACCTTCAATATTAAAAGTTGGTCCATGTTAAATGTTGTATTATATTTTATATTACGTAAATTTTATCACATAAAATTATATCAATTATAATATATATAATATTATAATGTAAGCATTAAAAAATATGTTATCTAAGTTTAAAATTTTTAACAAAAAGTATATAAACAAATAAAATATTTTTTAAAAAATAAAAAATAATATACCAGAATTTAAAACTCTTTACATATAAATATGTTATCAAATATTTAAACGGGTTTGAGTTAACTATTTACAAAAAATAATCGAATTTACATAAAATTGAAAGCTCATATATTAAACCAGATTGAGTTTAAGTAACAATGAATAACACCATACCATATCCATATATAAGTTTAATCCAAAATCGACTCAACTCGATTATGAACACCAATAACATAGGTGGATCTAAATTCATGAACACAAAAATTATTAACTGAAGATAAAGACAAAGAGACATGATTTTATTTATCTAAGAAAGTTTGTTTTCATTTACTGTTTATTTATTAATTTAATTTTTTTTAAAAATTTGTAAAAAAAGACAAAGAAATTTTAAAAAAAGGAAAAGAAAACGAACAGTAAAATAATAATAAAAAGAAAATTTTATTTTCTTCAGAAGGAACAAATTAAAAATTAAAAAAAAATATGGTAACCTAAATTGACCTAACAATGAAATTAATAAATCTTGTTCCTCACAAATAAGAAATCCTAAATTTACCTAATGAATAAAATTAATAAATTTTGGTCTAAAAGAAATAAAATCCTAAGAACATGCAGGTGCATTGAAATCTCTTATGGTTACAAACGCGATTGAATGAGCAATGATGCTAATGGGTTTCAAACCATCCATAAGCTTTGGCTTCAACTCTGGTATCTCCAACGAGTCTGAAAGTTCTAATGTTGTTCCGTTCAACAATACAATACTACTTAAGATATTTTCATCTTTTGGAGTCAAATGATTCTTTTCTCGCTCTTTATGTCCTTTAAATTCAAATTTTGGACTCCCACCATTAAAATTTAAATCATGGAAAAAATCGATTTCAAATGAGGTATTTTTTGATAAGTTGATAAAAACGAAAGAAATCCCAGGCTGCAACAAAACAAAAAATTTAATAAATAAAAAATAAATTAAAATGAATTGAGTCAACAAAAATAATAAAAATTACCTCCTTTTTTGCACAATGAGAGTATACACGCAAATATGAAGAACCCTTATGCGTGACGGAAAGAACTTTACTTCCCATAATTTTATGCCACAAAAGCGCACTGCAGAAGAGATATTTTAACAAATAAAATTAACAACAAATACGGTGGAAAAATATTAAAGTTACCCGTAATAATCTGGATTAGGAACGAATGTGGTAGTATTAAGAAGAGCATAATTGCCCCCGTTAAAACTTGTCTACAATAAACTTTGTGGTTATAAACTTTGTGGTTATAAACTAATAAAAGATTTAAAAAACAGTTACCAAAAGCCAAATGCAAATGTATACGACACAAATTGGCCACCACTGTTATAAGCTCCACCCGATTCACTAACCCATGCACCAGACCATGGTGCAAATTTATCAATAGCATTTGGAACATCTATAAATGTTTGAGCAATTTGAGTCAATAAAAATGGATCTTGGACACAATGAACCACATCTGGGTTATTGCCTGCATTAATCATCAATAAAATTAAACAAATTAGGGCAAAATAATAAATTAAACAAAAAAATATTTTAATTGACATATAGATAGATACCGGGTCCAAGATTATAAATATGATGTGTAACTCCATCAATAACATCATGTCCTGAAGCATCCAAAAAAGTATTGAACCATTTCTTGTCATAGAAACCTTCCGGGCCTAAAATCTTAGGTTGAGTTTTAGGATTTGGATACATCTCTTTTACAAGATTTTTAAGTGTTGCCATATCTTTTGCATATTGTTTAGCTTCAATCCTAGTACTAACTCCGGATCCACACAGTTCATTTCCTAAAAAAAGAAATTGCATTAGATGAAAGTCAATAATATATAAAATAATTTGAAAACATAAAAATATTAATATTAATTAAATACCTAATTCATAAGAGTCAATTTTATATCCTTTGGAGACTGTATAACTCATAAGATCTCGAGCATTATGTGAATACCAATCACCAACTCAAAGAGTCTTTTCAGTTTCAGACTCTTTTCTTCCAATAAGAGCATTTAAACCAAATGTAACTTTGGCTCTACAACATAAAAAAAAGAAGCTCATATCGTAACTATTATTTTAAAGTAACATAGATGTCATAAATATGTACCGAGTTTGATTGAAAAACTCATTAAGTTCATCTCATCTCTTCATGTCAAGACATCCAATGGAGAAACCAAATAAGAAATCCTTGTCTTGTTTTTAAAATGGTTGGCAATTTTCAACATTATTTCGGACGTTGTACACCACTTGATCTTGATGAACATCCAACTCTAATTCTCAAAGGATTAAATGCTGAAATCATAATTATTCACCAAAGTTAATTAGCATATTAGAAGCTGCTCATATCAGTAGAAAAAATATTCATTAAAACAACTCCAATACTCACATTTTACAGCCTTTTCAAGAATCTTGTTTTTCAAATCCTACATATGGAATATATAATATAAATTAATAAACATCTAAATAAATAAACCGTCTTTAATCAATATATACTCAAATATAAAATAAAACTACCAAATTAAAAAGTCCAGCTTGACCCACGGACATTGATCGTAATCACACTTGTTTGTAAGCCACCAATTAAGGGTAAAACAAATAAAATCTTCATTGGTTTGAGCAATGGAAATTGCTCCTTCAACCACAACTTCAACTTTTTCAGCCTTTTGAGACCAAAAGGCATGACAAAACACAAAAGGACGACAAAAAAAGTTATATTTTTAAAATTCATCATTGAAAAAACACAAACAAAACTTGAATAAATTGATATGATAAAAAATTAATGAATCAATTAACTATTTATAGATCAATAATACACTTGAAAAATAACTCAAATAGATTAAAGTTGAGATTAAATTGAAACAATTAAAACTCTTGAAAGCAATAAATGATATAGTAATTTGATTATAATGAAAATATTTTGATTATTTTAAATAAAATTATCCTAACATCCTAAGCTTTTAATTGGGTTTATATTTTATTTTAATTAAAATTGTCGAAATATGATAGAGTTTTAGTTGGATTTTATATAGAGGTGTGCATGGGTCGGGCTACCCGGCCCGGAATGAGATGGTTCGGGTAAAAACATAGGCCCGAAATATGAGTTTGGGAAAAAAAAGAAGCTTGTTTAAAAAAGGGCTGAGTCTCGGGTAAAACTTTTTTACCTTGGGCCCGACCTAGCCCGACTCGAATTATATACTAAATATATATATTTTATTTTTAATCATATTTACATTCTATTTTTAATTTTAGTATAACCACTTTTAATTATATTTTTAATTTGTGTATTGTTTTAAGAATTGTTTTAGTCTCATTTTTTATTTGTTTCTTATTTTAATATTTGTTTTATGTTTTTAAATGTATTTGATTTATTATATTTTAAAATTTTTTATTTAATGAAATAAGCTAAAAAAATTTAATATGGGCTAGGCTGAGTTGGGCTTGGGCTTAACAATTTATTTCAGGTAGGACTTGAACAAAATTTTAAATTCATTTTTTTAAACGAACCGGGCCTGGACCTAGAAAATGGGTCTAAAATTTTGTATGACCCAACCCATACCCACCTATAATTTTATACTTGAGGAAAAGTTAAAATTGATTAGGAAAAGTACACGCTGACCGTGGGATCCGAACCCACGTCCGCATGTTAAAATCTATAAGCGCTCTACCAGCTGAGCTAAACCATCATAGATTTTCGGTTCAAGTGAAACCATGATAGCTTTTTTCAAGTGAAACCATGGTAGCTTTCTTGTTTTTAGATTATCGTAGACAATAGTATATTTCAAGAGAAAACTGACATAACAAGACATTTGGAACGAGGGTTAATCATATATAAATTCTGAAAATCAGAAGCTAAAAAATCTATTGATGTCAACGTACCTCAACCTAGAGGTGTGCATGGGCCGGGCTGGGCCCATAAAAAATTTTGACCCATTTTCAAGGCCAGGGCCTAGCCTGGCCTGAAATATGGGCCTAAAAATTTGTCCAAGTCCAGCTCGGAAAAAAAATGGTAGGCCCGAGCCTGGCCCGGCCCAGCCCGACCATATCAATTTTTTTTGGCTTTTTTATTAAATAAAAAATTTTAAAATATAATAAATCAAATACATCTAAAAACATAAAAACAAAAATAAATAAAAAATGAGATTAAAATAATTCTTAAAATAATATATAAATTAAAAATATAATAAAAAGTAATTATATTAAATTGAAAAATTAAAACAAATTAGAACTAAATTAAGAATCAAATTATATTAATAACAAAAGTTTTACAATATCAAAATAACATTAAAAACAACAAAAACAGTAAAGTAAAAGTACTAAAGTTACTTAAAATTAAAAATAAAAATTTTAAAAATAATTTAATATTAAAATTGGGCCAGGCTCGGGCCAAAAAATCTTACCCTGGGCCTGGCCCGTTTTCTAAATAGGCATCGTTTTTTGTCCAAGGCCATTTTTTGAGCCTATATTTTTACTCAAGCCCTCTTATTTTTTGGACAGGCCTTCGGGCTGGGCCGGGCCGCTCGGCCCATGCACACCTCTACCCCAACTTAAAAAATCTAGTTTTGTTGATGCTGAAAGAATGCGACAAATTCATGTTGTTGGAAAGAAAGCATTGTAATGTCATTGAGCAAATTAATCTCTATATATTAAATCAAAAGACGATAGAATAATCGAATAACTTCACATAACGTGTCACGTGTACCTCAAGGCAACGCACAAGAATCAATTTTTAACAATAAAAATGAATAAATTTTTTAACAAAAATGTTAATTTATTATAATATATAGAAATTAATTTACTCATTTTTTAAGTAGAATGGACAAAATACAAATTAAAAATTTCTTAAGTGTACTGAATTCTAACATTTTTAATAAAGAAAAGATTATCAATTTCAGAAATATAAAGTTCCCATGAAAAGCGATTGACTAACATATTCAATACCATGACTGATACAATGCAAAGACAAAAACGAAGTTTTATACAAATTACACTGAAAATTATTGGCAGAAAACAGGAAAAAGAACTCCATACTTCTTCTATTTTCTTGGACAACATCAAGCAAGTTGTCGGACTTGAGCCTCTTTGATGTTGATCCACACAACACCTTAGATACCTGCAACTTAAGAAACAAGGATTTATTTAAGCACAGTAGGAATGTGGTGGGCTTTGAGTGGAAAGAGAAAAAAAAAATTTAAGTGTAATTGATAGGAAAGAAAAGTGAAAGGAAAAAAAACTGACAGAGGTATATTTGTTAGTTCAACTTTATTCATTTTTTAAATGTTTTACACGAAACACACCTATAAAATATATATATATACTTTCCATCTTTCCACTTTATCAAAAAAACTTAATTAATAAAACAAATGAGTATTTTATTAAGATAAGAAGACATTATTGTTGAAATTGGCCAACCATGCTGCTGTTTGAAGTGCATGCAGCTTGATGACATGCTGCAGCACGTATACTTGCTGTAACAGCAAGGTTTTCTCTTTAGTTTCTTTGTTAAGCTACTTAGTTGAAAATGAACTAAGTTGGTATTGTTTTGATGTTTTTAGGTGCTGATTGACATAATCAGCTTGTGTGCAAGTTAAGTTTTACTTGTTTCAAAGTAAAACTAGTGGTAGTAGGTAGTATTTGGTGATGTATTTGACTATATATATGTTGTTTTTCTAGTTGACTGAATGAGCTGAATGAGCTATCAGCCATTAGCTCCCTTGCTGCACGTTTGTGAGCAAGTAAATTGTTTTTGTTTCTTCCTCCTTTGTTCTCTATCTTGTTCTGTTTCTTTTTGCTGCTGCCATTGTTCCAACAATTATTACCTGCTGATTGAGTAGCATACAAAGTTCAAACACCACAACGTAACCGAGTTGGATGAAAAGCTTGTCTCTAATCGAACAAAGCTTGGTAATAACATTACTCATATCCATCCTCTCACTCGGTGATTCGGTAGAACAAGTCAGTCCTATTTCGAATATTGAATTCAAGCACTGAAGGTGTATGTCATTTCCCAAGTTGTTTTCATTGAGAGTGATGTCCGCCGCTGTTCCTCCTCTGACACTTTCTTGAAGAAGAATGGGATCTATAATTTCAACCACTCGATCGGGCAAAGCTGCTTTGACAAAGTTATGAAGACTTAAACCTTCTTTGAACCTTTCATTCGTTGGCCTTTTCCCTGTTAACATCTCTAACAAGAGGATGCCATAGCTATACACATCGCCATTGGTTGACAACTCGCTTCCCATGCCATATTCTATAATTAATTCGTCACAGAATACATATATAAATAATTGTAGTGGATAACCTCTAAATATACAACAAGACTGCTTTTTATTGAAGCAATGGTTAGCATGTAGCAATCACATGTTTTATTATTATTACTATTATTATTATTTGGATGTAATGATGTAACTTAGTTGTATTCCAACTAAGTTTGTTAGTGGTAGTAGGTGGTGATTTATTTTAAGTGGATGTAATGATAAAACTTAGTTGTATTCCAACTAAGTTTGTTAGTGGTAGTAGGTGGTGATTTATTTTAAGTGGATGTAATGATAAAACTTAGTTGTATTCCAACTAAGTTTGTTAGTGGTAGTAGGTGGTGATTTATTTTAAGTGGATGTAATGATGAAACTTAGTTGTATTCCAACTAAGTTGTCAAGTTGTAAGCTTGTATAAATAGGCTTTATGCCATTTTAAAAAAATGAATGAATTCAATCAAGATTTCATCCATATACTCTCTATTTTAGCTTTGCTTAAAATTTATTTCATTTTTCTTCTTTGTTTCTGCCGCAAGTCTCGATTCTTGCTCGGCAAGCTTTTTGTTGAACCTTGCTATTTGTTGCACTTAGCTCCAACAATTGGTATCAAGAGCCTATTTCTTAAGGGATCTGTTATACAAATTCATGGCTTCATCAAGCTTTTCACCAGCTGCACCTCAAGTCTTCAATGGAGAAGGCTACCACATATGGGTGGTTAAAATGAAGACCTACCTACAAGCTTTCGATCTGTGGGAGGTAGTCAACTCAGATGTTGAACCAGAGCCACTTAGAGGCAATCCAACAGTGGCTCAAATCAGGTAGCATGCTGATGAGAGGACCAAGAGGCACAAAGCCATGTCTCGCATCCAGAACTCAGTGTCAGATGTGATTTTCACAAGGATTATGGCCTGTGAATCACCAAAACAAGCCTGGGACAAGTTGCAAGAGGAGTTTCAAGGGACAGAGAGGACAAGGCAGCAACAGTTGCTGAACTTAAGGAGAGATTTCGAGAATTTGAAGATGAAGGAAGAAGAAACTATCAAGCAGTACTCTGACAGGATTATGGCTGTGGTTAACAGCATAAGGCTCCTTGGAGAGCAGCTCAAGGAAGCTAGGATAGTGGAGAAGGTTATTACAACTCTGCCCGAGAGGTATGAGGCAAAAATCTCATCTCTCGAGGACTCAAGGGACCTGTACACCATCTCCCTGACAGAGTTGATCAATGCTTTATATGCTCAAGAGCAAAGAAGAGCAAGCAGACTGGAGGAGCATCAAGAAGGTGCCTTTCAGGCAAGAACAAACACTGCCTACAAAGGCAAGAAGGCCTGGAGAGACAAGCCAAGGACTGATGTTGCAAGAAAAGAGGGTCAGACTTGCAAGCACTGCAGAAAGGCTGGTCATCCAAAAGAAAAATGCTGGTTCAATCCAGATGCTGTATGTCAGCATTGTAAAAAGAAGGGTCATGTTGAGAGAGTCTGCAAGAGCAAGACCAAATCAAGGCAGAGTCAGTTTCAACAGAAGAAAGCTGAGGCTCGAGTAGCTAAGGAGGACAGTGACCAAGAGGAGCAAGTCTTTGCTGTGTTATGCTCAGCTGCTCAAGAAAGGTTCTCATCTGGTTGGCTTCTAGACAGTGGATGCACCAACCACATGACACTTGATGCTGCAATCTTCAAGTCTTTAGACAGAAGCTGCAGAACTAAAGTCAAGATAGGAAATGGACATTTTATTCAAGCTGAAGGCAAGGGTGATGTGCTGATATGCACCCCCACAGGTGCCAAAGTGATTTCAAATGTGCTTTTGGTGCCTGAAATTGACAGAAACCTGCTCAGCATAGCTCAGTTGCTGGAGAAAGGTTATTCTGTTGTGTTCAAAGACAACCAATGCCAAATCAATGATCCAAGTGGATCCAAGCTGATGGCAGTTCCTATGGCTAATAAGAGCTTTGTAGTTGACTGGACCAGGGAGTCAGACATTGCCTACACAGTCACATCAGATGAATCCAAGCTTTGGCATCAAAGACTGGGACATGCCAACTTCAGATCGATGGCTCGAATGGTCAGAGAGGACTTGGCTGAAAACTTCATCAACTCAGTGGATCATGATGATGTGTGTGAAGTGTGTCAGCTAGGAAAGCAGGCCAGACTCCCATTTCCCTCGAATCAAGCCTGGAGAGCCTCTGAAAAACTCCAACTGGTGCACACTGATGTGTGTGGCCCTATGAGGACTGAGTCATTAAGTGGAAACATGTACTTCATACTGTTCATTGATGATTTTTCAAGATATTGCTGGCTTTACTTCCTAAAACAGAAATCAGAGGCGGCCTCAGTGTTTTGGAAGTTCAAGACTGCTGCTGAGACTGAAACAGGTTGCAAGCTGAAGTCTATAAGGTCTGATAATGGGACTGAGTACACCTCAGCTCAGTTCCAAGCCTTCTGTGATAAGGCAGGCATCAAACATCAACTTACCAACACATATACACCTCAGCAAAATGGTGTAAGTGAAAGGAAGAATAGGAGTTTGATGGATATGGCCAGGTGCTTGATGATTCAGAAGAATCTGCCTAAAGCACTATGGGCAGAGGCAGTTAACACTGCAAACTACATTCAAAATAGGCTTCCAACCAAGGCCTTGGATCAGAAGACTCCATTCGAAGCCTGGTTTGGATTCAAGCCATCACTGGCTCATCTGAAGGTCTTTGGATGCATCTGTTATGCTCATGTACCTGCTGTCAAAAGGGACAAATTGTCTGAAAGGGCTCGACCTGGTATTTTGGTGGGCTACAGCACTGTTAAGAAGGGCTATAGAATGCAATGGGCTTTGGAAAACTATGCAATTCTAAAACGTTGAAAAGTAGGCTCTCTCCAAAGAATTAGCAACACCATTTTATTTACTATATGCATACTAGACATATACAATTTTCATACATTTAATAAGTTATTAGAATTTTTATCAAACACGTATGCATTACCGAGAGACATATGTACTTATGGATGAAATTCGTCGCTAAAACCTTGATACATCGACAATTTGTAATTGTAATAATTTATACAATCGAATAATAATCTGAACACATAATATATGTTCTTTTTTGAGAAGTTGTTGTATTAGAACCACATTATTCAATCTTTGCTCTTTAGAGAGATATAAAAACACATTATATATGTTGTTCCTAAATCTTAAGATATTTTGTTGTTGAATAAGCTAAAACCCATCCACTAAATAGTGGCGAAGCCAGTGGGGTTGGCAGGAGCCCAATCCCCATAAATAAATGTTATTTATTTATTTAGATCCCTTTATAATTTATAAATTTTAAATTAATAATGATAAAATTACACTTTAATTCCTAAAAAACGACAAAAATTTTATTTAATCATTAAAAATTATAAAGATATAGTTTATTAAAATAGTGAAATTGCATTTTTTCTATAAAAAAAATATACAATTTAATTCTAGCTCCCAAAAGTGATAAAAATTTGAGTTAATCATTTAAAATTTATAAAGATATAATCTATTAAAAAGGTAAAATTACATTTTTACTATCGTAAAAATATACAATTTAATTTCAGTCCTTTGCTTTGCGCCTGTCACTAAGAATGCTAGTATTTCACCATTGGTTAATGTCTTTAGGTTTCCCACCTTTGGCATCTACTCAACTAGGGGGAATAACTGGTAAGTATTCATGGTTCAAGTATAATGTTTTAGGTATTCAACTCAACCTAGCTCTAATACACAAGTTTCTGCTCCTTCAATTAACGTTATTTGGTTAAGGTAAGCATTCAAATCACTTTTCTTTTTTGGAGGAATAATTGTTTTTTGTTGGGCATAGCTTAAGCTTTCTAGTCATTGTAATGATCCCAGATTTAGATATCCATAAATACCATGCTTTAAAAGTCTTTTTAATTTGTTATAAACATTCTATGAAAATTAGGGCCTTGCCTTTATTAATCTTCTGCAATTGTTTGTAAAGCAACTAGTTGTCTACATGTTTAAGGTCAAAGATTGAAGCTTGAGTTTGTTCAGATTTGAAATAAAAATAAAAGAAAATATTTAAGCTTGAATGATCATGTCTTATTGACCTTGATACATGGTCAAGTTGCTTCACAAAAATTGACTTTCAGAAAATAAATTTTGGACTGTTGATATTTTTGCAAACACTCATTGAAATGGATTTAAGAGAAAAGGTAATTCTTAGAATTGATGGAGGTTTTAAAGCTGGAGGTGATGTTCTAATGGCTACAATAATAGGGTGCTGATGAGTGGGGATTGACGCAACTTTTAGCAACGGAGTTTTCCATAAGTATAAGATAAATGACTATACCGACGATGATCTATCAGTATAAGGTTATACAGATGAACCTTTTTCTAACAGTCACCTTTCGTCAGTGTTAAGGAATAAAATGATTGTAATAGTTAGTAGTTAACAGTTAAGTAGTTAAATTTAGTAGTTAGTAGTTTATGTAGTTAGTCAATAGTTAGTTATTAGTTAATCAGTTGTTTGCTAGATTGTATATATAATATAGCTTGTTATTCAGCTATATATATGAATATCAATCATTTTATACTCATCACAGTCTATTCTTAACATGGTATCTGAGCCATAATTGTTTTTTCTTTCTTTCTTTCATCTTCTTCATGGCAATAGAAGCTATTTCTGGCAATAATAATGAGAACCGTTAGTCGTTCAATACGGCTGCTCTAGTAGATGGCTCTTCTCCCGGTCCTGGTAGTGGTTTTTTAAGAAAGATTCAGCAATTTCTTAAGCATGACATCGTGAAACTCAGTGAGCATAATTTTCTTTTATGGAAACAACAGGTTATGTTAATTCTTGAAGGGTATGGCCTACATGACTTTGTTCTTAGAATTATTTGTGTTCCTCTGCAGTCGATTGTTGATAGTAATGGTAATCTTGTTGCCAACCCTGAGTTCTTGTTTCACAAGAAGCAAGACAAACTGTTAGCTTCCTGGCTATTATCCATTATTTGTGATGATATTTTGGTACATCTCACTGGTGCCCAATTAAGCTTTGAGGTGTAGAGCACTGTTTTGCGTCGTTTGCTTCTAAGTCTATTTTGGCAGTCTCTACTCTGAGACATTCCTTAAATTCTCAGAAAAAAAGGGCAGTTAACTGTTAAAGAATACTTGGCCAAGGTTAAAAGCATGTGTGACATTCGCATGGCTGCAGGCAATGTTATTTCTGAGCAAGAACAGATTAGCATCATTCTTGCTGGTCTGCTAGTGGGGTACGAGTCCATTCGAATTGTGGCCTCTGCGATGAATGTTCCTCTTGATCTTCTTGCTGAAATGCTCATTGATTATGAGACTCGACAACAAGATTTGGTTTCAAGTATGTCTCTCTAGGCTAATATTGCTTAGCAACGTGGTACTATTGATAGCAGTATAAGTCAGTTTGATAGAGCTTCTAGGCCACCCTATAGGGGTAGTGGTAGGTCCTCTCGAGGCAGAGGTCGTGGAAGAAATTTTGTTCATAATAAGCCTCAATGCCAGTTGTGTGGACGGATTGGTTATACAGTACAGAAAAGCTATTATGGATTTGATAAATCTTTTGAAGGTGTTTCTAATCAGTCTATACAGGTGCATTATCATTAGTTTCAATGTTCTTTCAATTTGCTATATAATGGACCCCGTTGTTATTCTTATAGTGGTAATGTACAGTGTTCTAGTTTGCAAGCTAATGCAGTCTCCAAACAAGGACAGTTTCCCATGAATCCCTTGAATGTAAAGGTTTAGTACCCTGACTCAGGTGCATCTAATCATGTTACCGATGATCTGGACAATTTACTGGAAGTAGCACAGTACATAGGTAACAACAAGCTTTTTATGGGGAATGGTGTGTTAGTACCTGTGGCTCATATTGGCTCAAGCTTTTTTACAACTGACAGTAGAGTTTTTCACTTGAAAAATGGCTTGCATGTTCCTTGCATTTGCAAAAACTTAATGTCTGTTGCTCAATTTGTAAAAGATAATCAAGTTTATTTTGAGTTTCATCCTTTCTATTGCTTTGTGAAGGATATCAAGATAAGGAGCATCTTGTTGGTGGGCCACATAATGGTCTGTACCAACTTAATCTATCAGACTCTCGAAAGTTTAAGACTACTTCTTCTTCTCTAGCCACCGCTCATGCTGCTCATATTGGGTCACCTATTTCTAGTACTCATGTTTTTTATTTGTGGCACAAATGCTTTGGTCACCCTTGTAATAAAACTGTTACTGCAGTTCTTCAAAAGAGTAATATAGTTTCCAACACTTGAAAGTTAAGCTTAATCTGTTCAGTATGCCAACTTGGCAAGTTTCATAAGTTTCTTTTTTTCTTTCTACTACTGTGTATTCAGCTCCTTTTGAGCTCATTGTTTCTAATTTTTGGCAGCCAGCTTCTGTGGCGTCTGAGGGTCACTCTTATTATGTCTCTTATGTCGCTGCACACTCAAGATACACTTGGTTGTATCTCATTAAACGCAAGTTTGAGGCTTTTAAGAAATTTCTTCATCTACAAAGGTTTGTTGAAGTTCAATTTGGCTGCCACATAAAGGTCCTTCAGAATGATTGGAGTAGAGAATTTCATTCCTTTCCAACAGTCCTTTCTCAGTTGGGAATACAATATCGACTCTCTTGTCCTCATACCTCTGAGTAAAATGGCTTGGTGGAGAGAAATCACAGGCATATAGTTGATACTGGGATGACTTTGTTAGCTCAAGCTAGTGTCCCTATGCATATTTGGGCTCATACATTCATCAATGCTTTCTATCTCATTAACAGGCTTCCCACACCTGTTCTCAATGGAAAGTCTCCTTATGAAATGCTGCATAAGACTCTACCTAACTACATGCACTTGAAAGTTTTTGGCTGTAGGTGCTATCCATACCTCAGGCTGTTTAACACTCATAAGCTGTAGAATCAGTCTAGGCCTTGTGTGTTTCTTGGCTATAGTCTTGTTCACAAAAGGGTATAAATGTCTTGATGACACTGGTAAGTTGTTTATCTCTTGGCATGTGGTGTTTGATGGAGCTTGTTTTCCTTTTGCTGTTTCTACTAGTTCAAGTAATGGCTCTGTCTCTCTTGGTTTTCAGCCTCAGTTCTAGCATCAGCAGTATCAGATACCAATTGTGGTCTCTTCTTTGCCTCAGTCTGGTCTTGGTGTTCCTCCTATACTTGTTCCTTTAGGATCTACTGGCTTGCAGTTGAGGTCAGCTGCTAACATCGTACCAGGCAATACAGCTAGCAATCGTAGGTCTACTCCCTCTTTTTATCCTCCACCCTCCTCTCATCATGCTGAAGCTTCTCAAATGGACTCACAAGTGGTGTCTAGCAGCAATCAGGTTGTTGCGGCATTAGATGACCCCTGTCAACTTTCATCCCATGCAGACCAGGTCCAAAAGTGGTATTTTTAAACCCATAGTGTTTTCAACTAAGTTAGGTGTCATTATGCCTATCACAATTGAGGAGGTTTTGTCGAGCAAGGAATGGGAACTGGCAGCTCAGCAAGAATATGATGCTTTTCTAAGAAACCAGACATGAGACTTGGTTCCCTTACTTGCAAACATGAGAGCTATAGTGTACAAGTGGGTGTTCAAGCTTAAACGCCATTCAGATGGCACTATCACTTGATACAAGGGTCGTTGGGTGGTCAAAGGGTATCTTCAGGAAGTAGAAGTTGATTTTTACGAGACCTTCAGTCCAGTTGTCAAACCAACAACTATTCGAGTTATTTTAACATTGACTGTGAAGTCTGGATGGCAGCTAATATAGATTGATATTAATAATGCATTTATTAATGGTGACTTTTCTAAGGAAATTTACATGGTACAGCCTGCTGGTTTTGAACAAAAACACGGTGACTTAGGTATACCGACTAAAGAAGGTACTGTATGGTCTTAAACAGGCTCCCAAGGCTTGGTTCTCCAAACTGAGAGATTTCTTGCTTACTTCTCAATTCATTCTAGCCAAGTCAGATGGTTCTCTTTTTGTTAGAAGAGTTGAGGGTGTGCTTTTGTATGTTCTCGTGTATGTGGATGACATCATTGTCATTAGTAATCATCAATGTAGCATTGATGATTTTGTCACAACTTTGGATACAAAGTTTTTATTGAAGGATTTAGGGCCTCTCGGTTACTTTCTTGGAATTGAATTCCTTCCTACTATTGAGGGGTTGTTTTTGAGTCATCGCAAATATGTTATTGATATTTTAAAAAAAGCTCGAATGGATCAAGTAAAAAGCTTTCTTACACCTATGGTTACTTCAACAAATTTGTCACAACATGTTGGAAGTGTAATTGAAAATGCATCTGAGTACAGGAGCATTGTGGGAGCTCTGCAATATGTGGTCATCACCAGGACTGATATTACGTTTGCTATCAATAGAGTTTGTTAATTTATATACAAGCCTCTAGACCAGTATTTTAAGTATGTGAATCGTATTCTCAGGTATCTTCAAAGCACCTTGGATTGTGGTCTTCAGCCACTAACTTGGATTTAGTAGGATACTCGAATGCAAATTGGGGAACTGATATGGATGATAGGAGGTCTACTACAGGATTTTGTGTGTTCCTTGGTGGGAATCATGTGGCATGAGGGTCCAAGAAGCAACAAGTTGTTTCCAGGTCAACTGCAGAAGCTGAATATTGAGGCTTTGCTCATACTGTTACTAAGGTAGTTTGGCTTGAATCTCTCTTGTCCGAGTTGCATGTCTTTTCTTCCAAAAAAGCTGCAATTTGGTGTGATAATTCTGGAGCTGTTACTGTTTCAGCTAATCCAATGTTGCATTCAAAGTTCAAACATGTCGAGTTGGATGTTGCTGCTAGAAAGTTAACTGTAGGGCATGTTCCAGCACAAGAACAAGTAACGGATGTTTTCACTAAACCTTTGTCAGCCTCTTTGTTCACAAAGTTTAGATCGTATCTCAGAGTCATTGTTAAACATGAACAAATAGCAGAAATTAGGAAGATGGAGGCATGTTAAGGAATAAAACGGTTGTAACAATTAGTAGTTAACAGTTATGTAGTTAACAGTTAGTAGTTAGTAGTTGATGTAGTTAGTCAACAGTTAGTTATTAGTTAATCAGTTGTTTGCTAGATTGTATATATACCATAGCTTGTTATTCAGCTAGATATATGAATATCAATCATTTTATGCTCTTCACAGTCTGTTCTTAACAGTCAGGGTAATACTTTTTCTAGAGTTTAAGATGCTATACAAACAATTTTTAGGTATTTAGCTCCATATGTTGGACCATTGGTAAATGCCAATTTTTTTTTTGTGGTGATACAGATGTAATAAATAATAACAAGACATATGCAATATGTACGAAATTGAAATATAATTTAGTTTAAATTGTGAGTAAAAATAAATTTAAATAGATAAATATACCATATTAAGAAAATTAAATGCACTCCAATTGTTCATTATGGTATTGCCATTTTTCTTGAATTGGTATCGAATTGACTTGTAATATGAACTCAATCAATGACAGTATCAATATATACAAACAATGTACGTGAACCAATTTGTGTAATAAAATTGAAATGCATATAACTATTAAAATAAAACTTTGGTTGAAGAGGTAAAAAATGATTTTATTGATGTTGATGACTTGGGTTCAAATTTTAATATTTGTAATTTTTATCCTTTTTATAAATAAGGAAAAGGCAAAAGTATTCTTATAATAATACAACTTATTTAAAATATGTAAGGGCATTTTTAGTAATTCTTTGATTAAATTGATGTAGAGTTGATTTGTAATACAAGCTCAATCACACAATTAAATAATAGTTTATATATATATAATAATTTTTATATATATTATTTTTATTGAAAAAAAACCGTATGTTTTATTTTTTCTACTAAAACCTTAAAAAGTGTATTTTGATGAAGAATTTTAAATAATATAAAAATATAAAACATTAAATATGATTATTTTAATATTTGTAAAAATTTATAAATAGTTTTAATAAAATAAAATAAAAAATATATTGTAATTAAATAAAAATAATTTTCGAAGTTTAAGTTTTTATCTTATAATAGTACCATGTGTATTAAATAAAATAAAATTAGTAGTAATTTTGAAAAACGATTTATTTAGGTGGAATTTGAGCTATTAAAATTTCATCTTAAAATTACTTAAAAATATTTACATTCTACGATATATTTACCTAAATTAGTTTTAAAATTATGAAAACCTTCGCACAAATAAAATTCCTATTACAAGTTCTTCATCTAAACACCCTCTAAAATATATACATCTCCTTTTAAACCTTATTTTTAGAATTTTTTTTCTAATTTTCATATATAAAATAATGCGAAAAATTGGAAGAAGGGTAAGCCAATAGTTGGCTAGTCAATTCTTGAGAAAATTGGAAACAAAGAAAATTCTCATAACATAATATAATTTTGAACTTTCTTGGAAATGAAGGAGGTCAAACTCCAACAAATCAATAAATACAATTAATCCTCAGGTTTACTTGTAAAGCCTTTTGGAAAATTGGAACAAGGGTAAACCAATAGTTAATTAGTAGATGTTAGAGATTGTGTGATTCGAATTTCGTCATTTGTTGAAGAAATAAATACAATGTTAAAATAAAAGCATTTGTGGGAGCGAAAGGCCGAGGGCCGTAGTCTACTACAGATCCCGTTAAGCACAAAATTGGACTGGGATTGCAATCTGCCCCCTCAGTACAGACCATATAGCACAAGTTAAGTCTTTATATAACTATTCTTTTTCTATTTAACTTTGATTAGAATAGGGTTTTTCAACCTTATAACATTAATAAATTTTTCCTCTACTGCCTGTGATTTTTTTCTCGAAAGGATTTCACAAAAAATCTATCTCTTTTTATTGCTTTGCGATGGTTCTATAGCTATTATTGACATTAATTATAACAGTACAAATTAAAAACATAAAAAATTCTTAACATAATATAAATTTGAACTTTCTTGGAAATGAAGGAGGGTCAAACTTCGACTAATCAATTAATAAAATTAATCCTCAGGTTTACTTGTGAAGCCTTTTGGAAAATTGGAACAAGTGTAAGCCAATAGTTAATTAGTCAATTCTTGAGAAAATTGGAAACAGACAGAACTCTCATTAACATAATATAATGTTGAATTTTCTTGAAAATGAAGGAGATCAGGCTTCAACTAATCAATAAATAAAATTAATCCTCAGGTTTTATTATAGAGCTTTAAATTTACCCCTTAAAAGCCTGCTGCTGAATTACTAAGCTCGGTCTCACACCAATGAATTTACTATAATCTATCGTCTTGGTTGCTGGTAAGTCTTCATAGCCCTCCCTATTACTTATCTCTATGATTTTACTTGGTTTTTTTTTTTTGAATTACCTTGATTAGCTTTGTGGAAATCCAATTCCAATAATCATCTTCTTTAAAGCATATGATGCTCTAATTTTGTAGAAAAGTTTGTAGCATATGATATTTGATTGCATGTATGTGTGTTTAAGGTGATTGTTAGATGCAAATTTATGTTTAGAATGAGTATGATTAGGGTGTAAATAAGATATTTGTGTTTATAAACAATTTGAGTTTGGGTTAAAAGAATCCAGATTCGACACAATTAATATCGAGTTAAGCTCAAACTCAAGCAATTTGATCGATTTTTTTGTGTTGAGTAGTTTCAGAACTTTAAACAAGTCCAATCAAGCGAGTTTGATTGAAGCATGTTTTAATTTTTTAGAAACAGTGAAAGCAAGAGCTGCAAAAGGGCAAACGCGAAAGATATGAAAATCACGGAGATAAACCATTTCAGTCATCAACACAAGCTTGAGCTAAGCTATTCCGGAACGCCATATCAGTGCGACGGATGCAAAGAACTAGGCTTCGGTTCATGTTATCAATGCAATAACGAGAAGTGCGACTTTCATCTTCACGAAAATTGTGGGGTGGCCAAGCCTATCGCCACCCATTCATTCTTCAAAAACATCAACTTCAAGTATGAAAAGAAAGGGAAACAAGGCAAAACTTGTAAAGCATGTGGCAAAGATGTTCAAGGTTTCATGTATAAATCCAAGGAAACATATTTGCATCCTTGTTGTTTGACGCTCCCAAGCACCTTGAATGGCAATTTCAACGGAAGGTCGTTGAGACTCAACCTTGAGGTGAAGGCCTCAACCAAGTGTTTGATATGTCAAAACAAGGAAATTTCTAAAGGGAAATTGAAAGGGTGGGCTTATATTTCGAGTTGTGGGAAGCACTGTTACCATGTTGGGTGTGTGAATAATATGAACTTTGAGAATTGGAAAATGGGTTATTTCAATCAATCACAAAGCGGTGGTGTGACAAATGGGTTAGTGTTTATCAAAGAAGAAAATGGGGGAAGTTCAAGTGGGAGAAAGGAAAATGAAAGGCCATTGATGGGATATGCTTTGAATCTCATAGTCCAAGCTGTTTTAGGGGCTGTTGTTTCTTCCTGGATTAGTTAGACTATTCTCTTTATTGCAGATAATTGAATGCTGGCCAATGTTTGATTTTTATTTTTTGTACCCATTAATGTTGTTAATTAATTGCTAATCACATCATTCCTACACCGGCAAACTTTTGTATGTTTCAAGTTGATTAGTATGAAATTTAGAGTTCGATTCCTGTATTTGTAAACGCTCTCCTCTTTCCCTCATTGTAATATAATTATTGACTTGTATAAAAAAATATTTTAATGTCGGAACAAGCAATGCGAGTTGATCAATTTTGTTCATAAGCATGACAATTTTCTAGCTGTAGATCAATAGTATATTTCAAGAGAAAATAGAAATAACGAAACACATGAAATGAGGCTTAATCATGTATAAATTCATAAAGCCAAAAGTTAACTAGTTTGTTCTTGTTTGAAAATCTGTTAGATGTCCAACATATTCTAACAAAAAACATGTAAATTATTCTACCGTTAATATGGTAGATCAAAATTCATTGACTAGGAGAGGAACATACTTTAGATTCAAGTTGATCTGACGGTTTCAGAGATCGAAGAAGACAACTATCTAGATTTTAGTTTGCAGATTCACGATGTTCAAGAGAAATGGAAGGAGACCTTTTGATTGGTATAGGTGGTGCGAATAGAGAATGCCATACAAGAATATTCTAATAGCCCAATGACTTAAATGAAAACTTTTGAATAGTTTAGTAACCAATGGCGGATCCTAAATTTTTTTTTGGGGAGGGGGCGGAACTTAATTGTATATTTTTATGATAGTAAAAATGCAATTTCATCATTTTAATAAGCATGTACCTTTATAATTTTTAAAGGGTTAAATCACATTTTTATCATTTTTGGAGTGGTCAAAGTGTAATTTTACCATTATTAATTTAAAATTTCATAAATTATAAAGTGCCTAAACTAAAAATTTACTATTTTAGGGGAACCATTATGCTCTACCACTATTAATGATCATCTTTTAACTTTTTAAAATTTAATAACCAAAATATAAATTTATTAATAATTTAATGACCTTACGTGTAATTCATCTTGAATTAAATTCATAAGCTAATTCACTTTGGGCTAGTATTAATGGATTATTGGTTGGGTTGGGTAATTGAACTTTGGGTTAAAGAAATTAAAATTATATTATATATTATATTATAAATATATTTAAAATAAATTAAAAATAATAAATGGGAGTTAATTAAGTAGTTGAATTCAACTTTATATATTTTAATAACCGATAATACATCACTCAAATTGACTAAATATTAAGAAAAATTAAAATTTAGAAATATGATTATAATAAATTATTTTTTTATTTTTATAAATTTTTAATATTTTGTATTTTTTATAATTATTTTAAGTTCCAAAAAGTAAAAGTTCTAGAAAAAAAATTGTTTTTCAATTTTTTATTTTTATTTTTCCTTTTTTTGGAAAATTGGGAGTTATTTATAATCTATATTACACAATTCAACTGAGCAACCTCCAAATTGAAAAAGAAAGTTAGACCAATAGATATTTGTTTATTTTGAAAATATATCATTATAGAATTAGCATGATATATGCATAATATACATATTAAAAATAATTTTTGAAGTTTAATTTTTAATAATAACTAAAAAAAACACGTATTTAGATGGAATTTGAAAAATGAATTTGAACTATTAAATTTTTTTATTAAATTATCCAAATATTTTGATATATTTACTCAAATAAGTAAATTCGATTTTAAAATTTTAAAAATTTTGATGCAAATGAAATTCTTCATATAAATTTCTCATCGAAACACACCCTAAAATATATACATCTCTCTTTAAACCTTAACTTTAGAATTTTTTTTTCTAATTTTTCATATATAAAATATTAATGTGAAAATTGGAAGAAGGCTAAACCAATAGTTGATTAGTCAAATCTTGGGAAAATTGGAAATAGAAAAAAATTCTCATAACATAATATAAATTTGAACTTTCTTGGAAATGAAGGAGATCAGACTTCAACTAATTAATGAAATTAATCCTCAGGTTTTCTTATAAAGCTTTAAGTTTCCCCCCTAAAAGCTTGCTGGTGAATTGCCAAGCTCGGTCTCACACCAATGAATTTACTATATATAATCTTTCATCTTTGTTGCTGGTAAGTCTTCATAGCCCTCCCTATTACTTATCTCCATGATTTTACTTGCTTTTTTTTTTTTAATTTACCTTGATTAGCTTTGTCGAAATCCAATTCCAATAATCATCTTTAAAACATATGATGCTCTAATTTTGTAGAAAAGTTAATAATATATGATATTTGATTGCATGTATGTGTGTTTAAGGTGATTGTTAGATACAAATTTATGTTTGGTATGAGTATGTTTAGGATGTAAATGAGATATTTGTATTTATAAACTATTCGAGTTTGGATTAAAAGAATATGGATTTAACATAATTATTATTGAGTTAAGCTCAAACTCGAGCAATTTGAATTATCGAGTGACTCAAATTTTTGTGTCTTAATGCTTGAGCAGTTGAAGAACTTAAAACAATTCTAATCAAGCAAGTTTGTTATGGTTCAATCTTTATATTGAATCGAGATTGAATTTTAGAAATTAATTCTAATTCACTTACGTCTTGGACTTTGCATTACACCCTTAAAAGCATGTTTTAACTTTTTAGAAACAGTGGAAAACAAGAGCTGCAAAAGGGCAAACGCAAAAGATATGAAAATCACGGAGATAGACCATTTCAGCCATCGCCACAAGCTCGAGCTAAGCTATTCCGAAACGCCATATCAGTGTGACGGATGCAAAGAACTAGGCTTCGGTTCATCTTATCAATGCAATAACAAGAAGTGTAACTTTCATCTTCATGAAAATTGCGGGGTGGCCAAGCCTATCGCCACCCATTCGTTCTTCAAAAACAGCAACTTCAAGTTCAAAAAGAAAGGGAAACGAGGCAAAACATGTAATGCATGTGGCAAAGATGTTCAAGGTTTCATGTACAAATCCAAGGAAACATATTTGCATCCTTGTTGTTTGAAGCTCCCAAGCACCTTGAATGGCAATTTCAACGGAGGGTCATTGAGACTTAACCTTGAGGTGAAGGCCTCAACCAAGTGTTTGATATGTCAAAACAAGGAAATTTATAAAGGGAAATTGAAAGGATGGGCTTATATTTCGAGTTGTGGGAAACATTGTTACCATGTTGGGTGTGTGAATAATATGAACTTTGAGAATTGGAAAATGGGTTATTTCAATCAATCACAAAGTGGTGGTGTGGCAAATGGTTTAGTGTTTATCAAAGAAGAAAATGGGGAAAGTTCAAATGGGAGAAAGGAAAATGAAGGATCACTGATGGAGTATGCTTTGGATCTCATTGTCCAAGCTGTTTTAGGGGGTGCTGTTGCTTCTTTGCTTGGTATTTAGACTCTCTCTACTGCAAATAATTGAATGCTGGTCAATGTTTGACTTTTATATTTTTCACTCATTAATATTGTTAAATAATTGCCAATCATATCACTGACTCGGTTGATTAGCATGAGGTGTAGAATTCGATCATTGTGATTGTAAGCTCTTTCTCTCTTCTCCCGTTGTAATGTAAGTATCAATTTTGGTCGATAATTTTATAGTTAAAGTGAAATAGTAAGAACTTAAATGTAATATCTAATTATTAGTTCTCCATCATAGCTTTCTTGTGTTTAGATTATTGTAGACAATAATATATTTCAAGAGAAAACTGACATAACAAGACACTTGGAATGAGGCTTAATCATGTATTAATTCAGAGAGCTAATTAGTTTGTTCTTGTCTGAAAATTTATTGATGTAAACATATCCTAACATAAAAGATGGTAACTATTACTAGGAAATCTAGTTTTGTTGATGCTGAAAGAATGTGACAAAGTCTTGTTGTTGGAAAGAAAGCGTTGTAACTTATGTCTTAAAGAAATCATTCATTTTTACCATTAAAAAACTAGTATGGCTGATAAAATAACCACAGTTACACATGTCATGCCATGTGTATCTCATTTTGACATATAGGAACCAATTTTGAACTGTAGAAATGGATGAAACTTTTAATAATAGAACTAATTTACTCTTTGTTCTAATGTATAAAAACTAATTTCCTTATTTTTTGAGGAGAAAGAACAAAATATAATCCGACTCTTAATACAAAGACCCCATTATTTTTTTTCCCAGTCAATTGATTATAAGAAAAGGCATTAAGATCACCCAACCCATACTAATTTGAACAAGGAATCAAAAGCAACCAAACAATTCTAAACTATTAAAGAATATTTTTACATCCGTATTAGATTTGTATATTTTTCATGTCATAATTAAATTACATTAATTTTCATGGTTGAACTTGTCTTATGATGGTTTTATGAACTTTAACCAAAGTTGGTTTTCTTGTTTCTATAAAATTTTAACACGTTTTAGGTGTGGATTTTAGTAACTTCATAGATTTTTTTAGCATTTGATTTTTGTTATTATTATTCGACTATATATTATTTTTATTATCTTTTTTTTAATTTGATTATATTATAGTTGTACAGGTTTCAAAAAGTTTAACTAAAGTATATAAATAGCTGTAAAATTTGTGACCCTATAGACACTGCAACCGCTGTTATTATTTAACTCAGTTAATGGAAACGTCCATCTTTGAGCTTTGTTCAGACCATGTGCCAATTAACAACTTTTTTTTAATTTTATTTTCATTGATCGCATAAATTTTGTGGATGACTTGAACTCCAAAATACATTAAAAGATGGAAATTATTACTGGGAAATCTAGGTTTGTTGATGCTGAAAGAATGTGACAAATTCCTGTTATTGGAAAGACAGCACTGTAAATTATGTTTTAGAAAATTGAATAAATTAATTTCTGTACATTAAATCTAAAGGTAATGAAAAAATCGAATAATTTCACATGGCGTGTCACATATACTTTATTGCAACGTACAAGAACTAATTTTTAATAATAAAAATGAATAAAAGTTTTAACAAAAAAACTAGTTTGTTATAATGTATTGAGACTATTTTACTCAATTTTTTTTAGTAAAATAGACAAAATGTAAATTAAGAATTTCTTAAATTTAGTCAAGTCTAACATTTTTAATATAAAACAAATTATCAATTTCAAAAACAAAAAGTTCCCATGAACAGCCATTGACTAACATATTCAATACCATGACTGATACAATAAGATGCAAAGTCAAAATCCATCTAGTAGCTTATGATGCAAAGTCAAAAACGACGTCTTATACAAATTACACTGAAACTTATTGGTAGAAAACAGGAAAAAAGAACTCCACATTTCTTCTATTTTCTTGGAGAGCATCAAGCAATTTTTTGGACTCGAGCCTCTTTCAAGTTCATCCACAGAACACTTTAGATACCTGCAACTAAAGAAACAAGGATTTATTTAAGCACGTAGTAGAAATGAGGTGAGCTTTCTTGAGTGGAAAGAAAATAAATTTTAAGTATAATTGGTAAGGAAGAAAAATGAAAGGAAAGAAAATAATAATAAAAATATATTTATTAGTTCAAAATTATACATTTTTTAAATATTTTACACCAAACACACTTATGTACTGAAAAAATTAGATTTTCCATCTTTACACTTTATCAAGAAAAGCTTAAGTGATGAAACAAATGAGTATTTTGCTAAAAAAAGAAGACATTATTACCGGCTTGTACCAGCCCACTTTTGCCCTGCCCACTAAATTAAAATACCCAAACCCCAACTAAAATTACATAAGCCCAAATTTAAACCCAAAATAAAAAAAACCCTAAAACCCAAACTCTATGGCCCATTACCTAAACAGATTTTGGTAGAAATCAAAAACCCTAGACCCCTAGTCGCCGCTTCTGTCCCATCGCCCATGCCAGTCGGCCACCTGTTTCACCGCCTTATCTCCCACTTGCACCCGCACTATCAAATGGAGAAGAGACATAAAGTGATAAAAATGCATGTAAAATGGCTATAAAAGCCGAGCCAAAAATCCATTGTAAAGGTCGGATTTTTTTTGAAATACAAAAAAAAATTACAGTAAACATTGAACATAAAGAAATCAGAGATCCAAATACAAAAACAAAAATCCCAAAAATAGATTCGGAGAAAGAGCAAGGTATACAAGGGCAAAGGTTACTTCATTTTTTATTTTATTTTCTTTTTTTTCGAATCTATTTGCAGACATATATCAATATTTTCCCCATTTTTTCTCAAAAAATCATTAGAATATAATAAAATAAAAAAGGAAAAAGGCACCTTTTTCGAAATTTCAGCCGTCGCGCACGGTGGCAGGTGATGGCGGCGGCGGCGACAGCGAACGACGGTGGTCCGGTGACTGGGGCTCCGTCGGAGGGGAAAGGCTTGAGAGGTTTTGGGGGGGGGGGAGAGGTTTCAGTTTTTTTTGGAAGAATGAGGAAATGAATTTTTTTTAAAAAAGTTTGCCTTAAATAGCCAATCAAAATGACGTCGTTTTGGTCGGCCTTCTTAATGCCAAAACGACGTCGTTTTGAGACGACCCGACCCGATCCGACCCGCTCCACTCAGGATCCGCGCGTTTTTCATTGGAAGGATTAATTCGCTTTTAGCCCTTCCGCTTTTCTGCTACTTCACAATTAAGTTTTCATGGATTTTTAATTTTGCCCCGAATTATGCTTGGATTTCTCGAGTCCCTTGCGATGCTGCACGTTTTGGTGGGAGGGTTTATTGCCTGATCTAGTCCCTCTTCTTTGTTTTCACGTGCAATTTCATCCCCTTATCTTTTATTTATTTCGGATTTGCCCCAAAACTTTGTTTTAAGATTCAATTACGTCCTTTTCATTACTTTTGGTTGTGTTATTATATTATTTATATTATTATTATTATTATTATTATTATTATTATACTTGTACTTATATTTATTTATTTCTAATGACATTATTATTACCACTTTTATTATTATTATTATTTTTACTACCATTATTTTTCATACATATATACGTTATTGTTTATGTTATTATTATTATTATTACTATATTATTATTCTTTCTATTATGTATCACCCATATATTTTTACTATTATTGCCACCATTATTATTATTATTATTATTATCATTATTATTATTATTATTTATACCTTATTATTATTAGTTATTATTTTACTATTTTTATCTAATATATTATCATTATTATTATTTCACTATTGTAACTTAATATATTAGTATTGTTATTTTTATTTTCATCCTATTATTATTATTATTATTATTATTATTATTATTACCACCATTTTTATTTTTACCATTATTATTATCTTAGCATTAAACCCATAAATTTCATATCGTTATCATTATATTATATATATATTATGTATATGTTATTATTTACATTATTATTATTATTACAATTTTTATTTTCCTTATTTTATTACTATTGACATTAGTACTATTTTTATTACTATTACTTTATTACTATTACTACTAATATCACTATTATTATTATTTTTATTACTATTATTATTATTTTATTTTTTACTATCTAATATATTATTATACCTTTTATTATTATTACTATTGTTTATTACTACTATTATTATCATATTTTATTTTTTTTATTACTATTACTATATTATTTTTATTTTTACTACTATTATTATTATCATTACTATTATATTATTAGCATATTATTTATTATTATTATTATTATCCTTATTAACACATTTTTACCTTTTGTCAACATTATTATTATTTTTCTTTTACTATTTTATATATTACTTATTTATTTATCGGTTTACTATTAAGTTTCCTTTTTTACTTATTCTCATTATTCTTATTTATTTTTATTTTTATCATTTTTATTATTTTTACTTATTATTCTCCTCTTAAGTTACATAGCTTGTTTATTTCTTTCATTTTTGTCATTCATACTACTCATTTATTATTATGCTTGTTAACATCACGATTTATTTCTTTTCGTTTTTACAAATTTGCGTTATATCATCCTTTACCCGACGAAAATGACTTTCTCATAAAAAGCGATACTCTGTATTTGGGATTTCGAGAAAATCGTGCTCTAACTTACTGCGTTTCGATTTTTCTCACTTAACCTAAATTACGGAATATTCTTTTAAAATCGCAACACGAATTTTGAATAAAATACTTATTCTCGGAGATACGAGGCGTTGTGTCCTAACTTACTGGATATGACATCTTGTCACCGCAAGATAAGGTTTTTGCAAATAAAGGCAATATCCAGTATTTGGAAGTTCGAGATATCGTGCCCTAACTTACTGGATTTCGATTTTTCTTGTTTACTCTAAATAATCGAATACCCTTTTAAAAAAGGTTAAAATACACGAATTTCAAATAAAAGGCAAGCTCATTCTCAAAAGTTCGAGATGTCGTGTCCTAACTTACTGGATGTGACATTTCATCACTTAGAGACGATAAGGTCTTTAACATTCAAGTGTTTCTACTAAAAGAGGGATCGTATTTTAAAGTCTTTCAAGTTTTTAATTTTCGACACTAAGACACTAATTAATCAACTGGGTACCAATTTTTGGGCGTATTGAGGGCGCTAATCCTTCCTCGTGCGTAACCGACTCCCGAACTCATTTTCTGATTTTCGTAGACCAAAAATTATCGTTTTAGTAAATCTTAACTTTTATTAAAATGATTAATTTAAGGTGACCCGATCACACCTCATCAAAAAGGATTGGTGGCGACTCCCATTTTTTTATTTTCATTTCCAAAACCAAAGTCGACCCCGTTTTTCCAAAAAAATGGTTTCGACAGCTTGGCGACTCCACTAGGGACCCAAATAAGAGAGTCAAGCCACAAGTTGATTAACTTTTGTCTTTTTTCGAAAATTGAAAATTTGGTTTTGAAATACGATCCTTTCGTTGCATTTCATCTGTTATCTTTGTGGTTTATGATATAATACCTGCTGCGTTGGTTCGAGTCTTTAAATAGTTTTGCATATTACATTGCATGACCGCTGTGGTCACACCCTTTTAAGTGGGAGTGAGAAACTACTCCTTCGTGAGGTTTTCACCTCCGTGCAGGATAGTGGATCACTTTCGGGATACATCCATACCTATGTTTTCGTGAGATTTTCATCTCCGTGCAGCCATAGGGAAATGTATTCCACTGAACTGAACTTGGTCTGTATGAGCCTATAATGGGTGAAGATCGAGGACTCTGCTAGTTCAGGTACCTTTACTCTAGAACCGAACCCCATGTAGTGAGCCTTAAAAGCCCACCCTAGGCAGAGCCACTCTGAAACCCTAGTGGTTGCCTGAGCAAGTGCTATATTTGTTATTCCTTAATTGCTTTAAACTGCATATGAAATACTGACTTGCTTTGTTTTACTTTGATTGTATTTGCATGGCATTTTCATCACAAAAGGTGTTGATTCACATTCGGTTGCTAAGTAGATAGCTTATCATGGAAAAAGGTTTTTTTTGATAAAGTAGAGGACAATGCGTCTGTCCGGATATGGACTGAGACAACACAGCAAGAGAAAGGTGATAGTCTTACCGAGGGGTACGTGTCGGAGTTGTTGGATTTTACTCGGATCAGCATAACTCAGAATAATCTCCAAGAAATGAAAGAAATTTGGGGTCTGTGAGATGACGAGGTCAAACAGTTATTCTATTGTCATTTTGGTGATTTACCTTATCTGCTCGATGTCAAGGTAGACGAACACTTGTTTCGAGCCCTCGCCCAATATTGGAATTCTGCTTACAGTTGCTTCACTTTCGGGAAGGTAGATTTGGTACCTACTATAGAAGAGTACACGACCTTGCTCCATTGCCCGATGATTCAGGTTGACAGAATTTATTCCAGAGCTGCCAAAGTCCCAGCATTTTTAAAAAAGCCGATGAACATCACAAGGATGAGCGAACAGTGGGTTACAACCTGGATCAAACAAAAAGGAGATTGTAAGTGCATTCCTTGGAAGAACCTGAAGGATCTAATCTTAGCGTACCCCGATATGAAAAAAAGGGTAGATGTCTTCGCTCTAAGCATTTATGGACTGGTTATCTTCCCTAAAGTTTTAGGGCATGTAGACGAGGCGGTTTCCGATCTTTTTGACAGGCTTGGTAAAGGGACCACACCTGTACCCGTAATCTTGGCTGAAACTTTCAGATCATTAAATGCTTGTCGAAGAGCGGGTGAAGGAAGATTTATTGGATGTGCACAACTCTTGCTATCTTGGTTCCACAACCATTTTTGAAAAGTAGAAAAGGTCTCGTATCGTATCTTCTCTGAAAATTACTCTCCACTGAAAGAGTTAGTAGCTACACAGAGGTGAGATGATATTACAGAAGAAAATTGGATGACGGTTCTTCAAAATTTGCAAGAGGAAGATGTTGAATGAAGATCCCCGTGGATGGTTCCTAATGAAATATTATATCGATGCGGAGATTTTGATTTGGTTCCATTATTAGGAGTATGGGAAGCCGTCGGGTATGCTCATTTGCTTGCATTAAGACAGTACAGATCCAGACAGTTTACACCACCGATATACGGGTTAGCTCAGTGCGAGTTCGTATTCACAGGGAATAATTACAAAAAAAAAAGTTCGCGAGATATCAAATGCCTGGAACCAGACTCGTAGAATGAAAAAGTTTGCTGCCAATCCCATGACTACCCCTGAGTATGACCGGTGGTGGGATCAGAGGATTAATGACAACATCCCTACGTTAGATCAAGGAAATCCTCAGTCAATGGAAGAACACTTGAAAATAATCCCATCTGAGCTAGAAATTATCAGGCAAGAATTCGAGAGAAAGAGTCGGGAACTAGAAAAAGGATCGAGCAATTGGAGGAAGAAAAATGCAACCGGGGTTAGATGTCGATGTCTAGAAACTAGAAGCTGAAAGACTCAGAAAAGGAAAAAATAAGGCTGAAGAGGATTTGGATAGTTTGAAAACGGACAACAAGAAGCTGCGAAGGTCAATGAGAATCGCTGGGTTAGGAAAAACATCTGAACAATGGCGACAGGAAGTTAAAGAAGAGAAAGGCAAAGCCAACCAATGGGAAGAAAAATTCCGGGATGCTCAAACTCGAGAAGGTGTTCTGAAAAGAAGTTTGGTAAAAAGCCAGAACGAGAAGGAGGGGTTAAAGATTCGGGTGTCAGAGTTAGAGAGGTCCTTGTATCAGTATCGTTCACGTAACTCTGTAATCGAGTTGAAAGCTAGTCAGAGCAGAATCGAAGAATTAAAAGAGAAGATAGAAGAACTTAAAGTAGCGCTACAAAATCGTGAACTCCAGATTAAACTCCTGGAGGTAAATAACGAGCGATGGAAGGAGCAACTTCATCAATCTCAAGATCAAGTCAGAAACAGGGACTACGTCATGGGCGAAGCTTTGACTCAGGTGCGAGAAGTGGCTGATCACTTACAAACATTAGCAGTACAGGCCGATATGTTGAGTTTAAAATACTAGTCAGAACCAGGCCGAGGCCGAGAGCTAGCTTGGCTTCTTAGGTAGGTCAAGGCCTTAAGTATCAGGACCAAGCCTTATATGTAATCTGTTTTATGTAAAGAAACTTGTTTTCTAGAAAAGTTACTCTAATGAAATCAAATTAGAATCAACGCTTTTTTGCATTCATTGCATTAATGCATCAGCATTGCATCATACGCACTAAAACTCACAAAAAACCCCTAAAAATCATGGCAGTTATCTTGTAACATCGTTACGATACAAGAGGAAAAACAAAAGCAATGGACCAAAGGTTAGAGAGATTAGAACAAATGCAAAAAAAAATGCAGGATCAACTACAAACGCGTATGCAAGAACATCTGTCCAAAACCAGCAAGATGTAAGGGACCAGATGCTAGAGTCCCAAAAAAGTATGATGGATCAATTAACGCGTCTATTGGCCAGCGGATTAGAAAAAGGGAAAAGCCCCATGATCAATGCGGGAGGTGATAATAAAGATCCTATCTACCCTCAGGGTTTTGCCCCAGCAGACGTTCAGACACAACTTGATATGTACCCGAGAAGGCCATCGGTGACAATTAGGCCCCAACCATTTTAGGCCGGTGTTTTGGTGCCAGTAAACTATCAGGCTGGCTTAGGCTCCAATTTGGGGGATAACCCGACTAACCCTGTTGTCCTCAATCTCGATGAAGTAACAGAAACAGAAAAGACAAGGGTAGAACTCCCGAAAGAATTTGAAGAAAGGTGTAGATGGTTAGAAGAAAAATTTAAAGAAATGGAAAGCACCGACTATCGTGGTGGAATCGATGCTAAGGAATTAAGTTTGGTTCTGGACCTGGTACTCCCTCCCAAGTTCAAAACTCTGGAATTTGAGAAATACAATGGGACTAGCTATCCCAAAGCTCACATCACTATGTTCTGCAGACCAATAGTAGGCCATGTCAATAATAATCAACTCTTGATTCACTGTTTCTAAGAAAGTCTGGTTGGGGCCACTTCTAGATGGTACAACCAACTGAGTCGCACCCAGATCAGTTCATAGAAAGATCTAGCACAAGCTTTCATGAAACAGTACGGTCATGTGGCAGACATAGCCCCTGATAGAATCACTTTACAGAATATGGAGAAAAAGCATAATTAAAGCTTTAGGCAATATGCCCAACGATGGAGAGAGGTGGCCACACAAGTTCTACCCCCTCTGTTGGAAAAGGAAACCACTATGCTCTTGATCAATACCCTGAAGGCACATTTCATTAACCACATGCTGGGTAGCACAACCAAGAGTTTTTTAGACATAGTAATGTCTGGAGAGATGATAGAAAATATGATAAGATGTGGGAAAATAGAGGCGAGAGAAAATGCCAAAAGGTCAGCACCGAGAAAGAAAGAGCACGAGGTAAATAATGTGAGCACATATTCAAAATCGATCACCGTAAGCCAACCAAGGTCGACAACCACTGGTCAGCAGGGCCCACCCAGAAAAGAACCCAACATAAAACAAAATAGGTAGAAACTCCAATTTATGCCCATTCCAATGACGTACAAGGAGTTATACCAAAGTTTATTTGATGCACATGTCGTGTCTCCCTTCTATCTAAAGCCAATGCAACCTCCATACCCCAAATGGTATGACGCAAATGCCCAAAGCGAATATCATGCGGGAGCCACAGGACACTCGATAGAAAACTGCACCACTTTCAAGAAATTGGTTGAAAGACTCATCAACATGGGCATCGTGAAATTTAATGATGCATCTAGTGCAGAGAATCCATTAACTAACCATAGGGATAAGGGGATAAATGCGACAACCGAGAGTTCAGGGAAAGAAACTAAGATGAATATTGCAGAAGTGAATACCCTGCTGAAAGAAGTATGAAAGAAAATAGTGGAAAGAGGGTTGATAAGATAACACAGAATTCAAGAGTCAGACCCCGAGAAGCAAAGAATTATTGCGAGTTTCATAATAAAGAGGATCATGAGATCTAGAAATGCAGCAAATTCAGGGCTTTAGTACAAGGATTGATGGATAATAATGAGGTAGAATTCTTCGAGTATGTCGGGAGCCTAGAAGGAATAGAAGTGTGTGCCTCAGAAAAAGGGTCGACGATGGATATTTACAAAGTCAACCACCCGATAGTTATCATATCACGTCCAAGAATTAATGAATCCGAGGCACAGTTAGTGCCAAAAGTCGTAATCCAGAAGTCCGTTGCTTTCCCTTATAAAGATAGCAAAAAGGTATTGTGGAACTATAGCTGCAATGTAACAATCTCGGGAGAGGAAATCCCGATTAATGCATCAGAGGAAGGTCAAGACGAGGGTTTTTATATGCGCAGCGGAAGGCGTTATGATACCCCAAATAAAAAATTCGACCATTTTAAAGGAAAATCATTGGCAATTGAGCAAAAGAAAGAGAAGCCGGTAGGACTTGAACCGGCTGTTAATGAATCAGTGACAGAAAAAGAAGCAAAGGAATTCTTAAAATTTCTAAAGAACAGCGAATATAGTGTCGTGGAATAGTTACACAAACAACCAGCTCCTATATCGGTACTGGCCTTACTCTTAAGCTCAGAAACCCATCGCAGCGAATTGATGAAGGTGCTGAATGAAACTTATGTTGCTAACGGTATTTCTGTAAACAAACTGGACCGATTAGTTACCAATATAAGTGTCGACAACTTCATATTCTTTAATGATGATGAAGTACCGCCAAGAGGCAGAGGATCGACTAAAGCTTTGCACATCACGACTCGCTGTAAAGGGTATATATTACCGGGGGTATTGATTGACAATGGGTCTACACTAAATGTCCTACCCCTATCTACGCTGAATAGGTTGCCAGTAGATAGTTCCTATATAAAGACATGCCAAAATGTAGTGAGAGCATTTGATGACAGGGAAAAGAAGGTAATGAAGAGGATTGAAATACCCCTCTTAATCGGGCCAAGCACGTACGAGGTAGACTTCCTGGTCATGAAAATTAAGCCTTTGTATAATTGCCTATTGGGGAGGCCATGGATACACTCAGTAGGGGCAGTCCCTTCATCGCTACACCAAAAGTTAAAATTGGTGACCGAGGTCGGTTAGTAACGATCAATGCTGAAGAGGACATCATCGCAACAATAACCAGTGACGCCCCATATCTAGAGGTAAATGATGAAGCAATCGAATGCTCTTTTCAGTCTTTAGAGTTTGTGAATGTGACATTAATTATCGAAGGAAATAGGATTCCAATGCCCAGGTTATCTGAGACTACAAGAATAGGACTATGACTAACTATTGGGAAAGGGGCCCTACCCGGAAGAGGACTCGGGAGATACCTCCAGGGAAGGCTTAATGCACCAATGATGAAGGACAAACAAAACTGTTTTGGGTTAGGATTCAAGCCAGACAGGGAACAAAGAAAGAAGGAACTGGTGAAGAAGCAAGAGAGAAGGAGAGTGCGATTGAGCGGGGAAGAAATCAAATGGGAATCAATGATCTTTCCCCATATATCGAAGATTTTTGTGTCTAGAGGAGTCATTCACCCTGAGCGGGGGACGTCGGAAAAAGAAATCATGGAAGGAATGATGGAAAATTTGGACATCAATGCCACATACGAAGAAGGAACTAGAGTAGAGAATTTGTCGGGCATTCGCCCTTATGAGTCGGGAAGTGTTCAGAATAATTGGACTGCGGAAGAGATTCCTATAGTCTTTAGAACTAACACAGAGTAATGCTCAAAACACACTTATTACTCTAGGCGTAGGAGTAATAAGAGTCCCTTTTGTGAAATAGGCTTATGTTCAAAATCGTTATTTCAATGAAATGCATCCTTTTGTCTTATTCCGTGCAAATATTCTTTTATTCTTTCATTCATGATCATACCATACATATCATTGTTCTTAGATTCTCTTGTTCTTTATATCTTCCTTCGCACCTACAATAGCTCTCCAGATATCAACGGCATGAGCGACGTTACTACTAACTCAGAGTCTCCTTTTGAGCGGGATATGTGTCTAGGGGGATCTTAGGACTTTGAGGATGACAGAGACTGTAACTTATCCCCGGATATGTTAAGGATGGTAGAACAAGAGGAGAAACAGATTTTACCCCACAAAGAGACAGTAGAAGTCGTGAACTTGGGAGATGAACTAGAAAAGAAAGAAGTAAAGATCAGAGCTTATTGAGTTACTCCAAGAGTTCAATGATGTCTTTGCATGGTCATAACAAGATATGCTTGGGCTAAGTACTGACATTGTGGTACACAGGCTCCCCATCAAGGAAGAATGCAAGCCAGTTCAATAAAAGCTTCGAAGGATGAGGCCCCATGTCTTATTGAAAATAAAAGAGGAGGTCAAGAAACAATTCGATGTTGGTTTCTTACAAGTAGTTAAGTACTCGGAATGGGTAGCCAATATTGTCCTCGTCCCTAAGAAAGATGGAAAAGTACGGATGTGCGTAGACTATAGGGATTTGATCAAAGCCAGCCCGAAGGATAATTTCCCGTTGCCTCATATCGACACCTTAGTAGACAACACGGCAGGCTATTCACTGTTCTCCTTCATGGAGGGTTTCTCAGGGTACAATCAGATAAAGATACATCCTAAGGACATGAATAAGACCACATTTGTAACCATTTGGGGAACGTTTTGCTATAAGGTGATGCCATTTGGACTAAAAAATGCGGGAGCAACATATCAGAGAGCCATGGTAACCTTGTTCCATGATATGATGCACAAAGAAATTAAAGTCTATGTTGATGACATGATCGCCAAATCTCGGACAGAAGAGGAGCATGTGCAAGTCTTGAGGAAATTTTTTTTGAGATTGAGGAAATTATTTTCATCCTATTATTATTATTATTATTATTATTATTATTACCACCACCATTTTTATTTTTACCATTATTATTATCTTAGCATTAAACCCATAAATTTCATATCGTTATCATTATATTATATATATTTTATGTATATATTATTATTTACATTATTGTTATTATTACAATTTTTATTTTCCTTATTTTATTACTATTGACATTAGTACTATTTTTATTACTATTACTTTATTACTATTACTACTGATATCACTATTATTATTATTTTTATTATTATTATTATTTTATTTTTTACTATCTAATATATTATTATACCTTTTATTATTATTACTATTGTTTATTACTATTATTATTATTATTATTATTATCATATTTTCTTTTTTTTATTACTATTACTATATTATTTTTATTTTTACTACTATTATTATTATCATTACTATTATATCATTAGCATATTATTTATTATTATTATTATCCTTATTAACACATTTTTACCTTTTGTCAACGTTATTATTATTTTTCTTTTCCTATTTTATATATTACTTATTTATTTATCGGTTTACTATTAAGTTTCCTTTTTTACTTATTCTCATTATTCTTATTTATTTTTATTTTTATCTTTTTTATTATTTTGACCTATTATTCTCCTCTTAAGTTACATAGCTTGTTTATTTCTTTCATTTTTGTCATTCATACAACTCATTTATTATTATGCTTGTTAACATCATGATTTATTTCTTTTCATTTTTACAAATTTGCGTTATATCATCCTTTACCCAACGAAAATGACTTTCTCATAAAAAGCGATACTCCGTATTTGGGATTTCGAGAAAATCGTGCTCTAACTTACTGCGTTTCGATTTTTCTCACTTAACCTAAATTACAGAATATTCTTTTAAAATCGCAACACGAATTTTGAATACAATACTTATTCTCGGAGATACGAGGCGTTGTGTCCTAACTTACTGATATGACATCTTGTCACCTCAAGATAAGATTTTGGCAAATAAAGGCAATATCCGATATTTGGAAGTTCGAGATATCGTGCCTTAACTTACTGAGTTTCGATGTTTCTTGTTTATTCTAAATAATCGAATACCCTTTTAAAAAAGGTTAAAATACACGAATTTCAAATAAAAGGCAAGCCCATTTTCAAAAGTTCGAGATGTCGTGTCCTAATTTACTGGATGTGACATTTCATCACTTTGAGACGAGAAGGTCTTTAACATTCAAGTGTTTTTACAAAAAGAGGGATCATATTTTAAAGTCTTTCAAGTTTTCAATTTTCGACACTAAGACACTAATTAATCAACTGGGTACCAATTTTTGGGCGTATCGAGGGTGCTAATCCTTCCTCGTGCGTAACCGACTCCCGAACTCATTTTCTGATTTTCGTAGACCAAAAATTATCGTTTTAGTAAATCTTAACTTTTATTGAAATGATTAATTTAAGGTGACCCGATCACACCTCATCAAAAAGGATTGGTGGCGACTCCTATTTTTTTGTTTTCATTTCCAAAACCAAAGTCGACCCCGTTTTTCCAAAAAAATTGTTTCGACACGATTGATTGAGTAGCATACAAAGTTCAAATACCACGATGTAACCGAGCTGGACGAAGAAGCTTGTCTCTAATCGAACAAAGCTTGGTAATAACATTGCTCATGTCCATTCTCTCACTTGGTGATTCGGTAGAACAAGTTAGTCCTATTTCGAATATTGAATTCAAGCGCTGAAGATGTATGTCAGGCGCCGTTGTTCCTCCTCTGACACTTTCTTGAAAAAGAATGGGATCTATAATCTCAACCACTCGATCGGGCAAAGCTGCTTTCACAAAGTTGTGAAGACTTAAACCTTCTTTGAATTTTTCATTCGTTGGCCTTTGCCCTGTTAACATCTCTAACAAGAGGATACCATAGCTATACACATCGCCATTTGTGGACAACTCGCTTCCCGTGCCATATTCTATAATTAATTTGTCATAAAATACATATATAAATAATTACAGTGGAAAACCTCTAAATATACAACAAGACTACTTTTAGATTGATTTTTTTCTTTTAAATAATGAAAGAAATGAAAAAAATGAACATACTAGTGGAGCATAGCCGATAGTTCCTCTTAATCCAAGGGAGCTTGATTCATTAGTAGAATCGTTAAGCTTATCTCTAGAATGGATTTTTGGTAAGCCGAAGTCCCTTATATGACCAACCATTTCCCAATCGAGTAAAACATTGCTTGGCTTGAGGTCACAATTAATGATCGGTGTCTCACAACGATGGTGCAGATATTCGAGTGCATGAGCAACATCTATGGCCACATTAAGTCTTTGAAAGAAATTTAGGTTTCTCATCGTCTCTGGTTTATTCATGCCAACAGATGGATGTAGCCAATCCTTCAAGCTTCCATTTTCCATGAACTCATAAACCAAGGCTTTAAAATCATTGCCTTTATAATCGATACCTGAAATGGCTGTTAATACCTTGACAATATTACGATGTCGAATGTTCTTCAAAGCATCGCATTCAACCAAGAAACTCCTGGAAGCTCTATGATTCAGAAGATTAAGCACCTTTACTGCAATAGCTGCTCCATTCGCTTCAAGAATTCCTTTGTATACATATCCGAAACTTCCCAAACCAACCAAATTCTGAGGGGAGAATCCCTTAGTAGCCTTTAGGATGCTTTGGTATGATAACTGTAAAAGGGAATTTTCTACATGAGTTGTCGTTGGCTTTTGCTCTTTTTTCTTTCTAAACCAGATGATTAGGAAAATAGAGAATACTAAAGTCACTCCTGAACTCACAACAATTATTGTGATCTTCAATTTAAGGGATGTGCTTGCTGATGTTTTAGAGTTACATCTTGACAAGTGTAACTCAGGGACGCCTCCACAAAGCTTACTATTTCCCTCGACAAATGTAGCACGTGCATTCTTAAATACTCCTTCACTTGGTATTAGTCCCTCCAAATCATTAAAAGAGAGATTTAGATACTTTAATGCCCCAAATCGCACAAGAAATTCTGGAATCCGACCGGAAATATTATTGTCAGATAAGTCCAATGCCTCAAGACCTCTCAATGAACTCAAAGATGATGGAATGGGTCCTTCAAACAAATTTCCTTCCAAGAACAACTTCTCTAGACTTACACAACTACCTAGGTTTTTTGGAAGCAAACCAGATAATCTATTTTGAGAAACATCCAATGTACCTAGATTTTTTAGTTTTTCTACTTCAACAGAAAGTTCACCAGTCAAGTCGTTTGACGATAAATTTAGTACAATGGTCAAGGATGGAAGTCCAAGTACTTCAGGGGGTATTGGTCCACTGAGATTGTTACTAGAAAGATCCATTAGAAGCAAATTTTTGCAATTACCTAGACCTGAAGGAATGCTGCCCTGAAGATTGTTAAAATGTATATCAAGCTCGGTTAACTCTGTTAAATTTCCAATGGAGTGGGGAATGGTCCTAGAGAGAAAATTAATATTAGCGTCAAATATTTTTAGCTTTTGAAGCTTCCCAATATTAAAGGGAATGGGCCCTGATAGTTGATTTTCTGCGACCACAAGCACCTCCAAATTGATGAGATTTCCAATCCCATCAGGGATTTTTCCCAAAATGTTGTTCTCATCCATCGCTAAACCCTGAACGGTGCTAGAAAAATTGCTAATGCAATTCGGAAATTCCCCTCCAAAATTATTTTCGAATATAGATAGAAATCCTAGTTTGGTATTGTTGACTAAAGTGCAAAGAAAGTTCAAGTCACCTTCTCTCCCATGTCCCAAGTGGTTTTCTCCTAGTTCAAGGTTATACAGTATAGATTTTCTAATGAAGGCACATTTCCATTGAACCTGTTTCCATTAAATTCAAGTACATTAAGATTTGTGGCATTGGATATTGAAATTGGAATTTGTCCAGAGATTTGGTTTCCCCCTGCAGAAAAGAACTCAAAATGAGGCATATTGATTTCTAAATTAGAATGAAGAGTACCTTGAATCTTGTTTTCACCAATATCAAAAATTCTAATACTGGAGAGATTGAACATTGGGACAGGAACAAGACAAGAAATCGCATTTTCGAATATGGAGAAAAATGAAAGATTTCTCAGTCGTCCAAAAGCTTCACGTATAATCCCACTTAATGCATTAGTCTCCAAACCAAGTTCCTCCAAGGATGACAAGTTCCCCAACGATGGTGGGATATTCCCTCTCAAACTATTGTGGACAAAACCCAATACTTTCAGGTTTGACAAGAGACCCAGCAAAGAAGGTATTTCTCCCGTTAGCTGGTTGCCGCTCATATCAACTAATATAAGCTTAGAACAAGCAGATAAATTGGAAGGAATTTCACCACTGATAGAGTTATTGCCCAGGTGTAATGCTTCCAGTCTTCTTAAACCACCGATTTCTTGAGGAATTTGGTTGTAGAAGCTGTTGTCCACAAGATCAAACTCCCTGAGGAAGCTCAAATTTCCAATGTAGGGTGACAATGATCCAGAGAGTTTGAGGTTTCGAAGTTTCAACTTAGTGACTCTTCGATGCTTGCGACCGCATGTAATACCGATCCATTGACAAAAGTGAATGGAGCTATTCCAAGACTCCATAATGTTGAGTTGATCACCAGTTATCTTGGCTTTGAACTGGAGTAAAGCATGTCGATCAGTGTCATTTCCTCTAACTACAGGGATTGCTATTGCTAAACTAAGCAAGTTAAGACCCTGCAAGTTGAAGAATGAGAGAAGATTCAGAAGAATCATAACTTCAATGTAAATAAGGAAAAAAGATCTGGACGCTTGAAAATGTTTTTTTGAGGGCACCATCAACTTTAAACAAATTTTTAATTGATAAGATTGATTTGTATTTGAGAGTTTGTGGCTCATCATCAAGAACCAAGTGCAATATATAAGTAGTTTTCCAACTATGGAATTTCAGTGGCAAATAATTTGGGATTCCCTAAATGTGGAGATTGACTGTTTCAAATCATCTGGTAAACTGATTATATGATTCAGAAAATTAGTCCAGTTCGGTGCAGTTCATCAATCATCAACCCTCTTCTTCCATCATCTAATCAATCAAAGACCTCCCTGACATTAGATGGTGATGGAGGCTGACTCGTATACCGTAACAAAAGACTTTGATAACTGATTGGGTAGCTGTTGAAGACTTTGAAATTTATGCATCTCCTGCCAATAGATGTAGAAGATAGTGGGATCAAAAGATATCTACGGTTAGTGCTATGTTAATGGCACAAGACATTGAGTGGGTTGTTAGTAATGATTATGAAGAATTACCCCCCAAGTCTTGCACGACAAAAGAGTTGACTGGAAATTTAAGCCAAGGCATTCAATTGGTCAATGGTTGAAGCATTTGGCAGCAACTACACCAAGCATTTGGTCAAACGGTTGACTCGCTAACAAAGGAAAAAAAAACAAAGAAAATAAATTACAAAGGATTAGTTAATGAATAAGGGGTCCAAAATCAATGCAACTCATAAAAGAATTCATTTTTTGGTTTTAATATTTTTATGGGTATATTACAAGAATAGTCACTCGATTATTTTGTTTGTTCTATTTTGGTCAGCCAACTATTAATATTTTTCGTTTCAATCACTCAACTTTTCGAAATTAAATATTTTAGTCACTCTTCTCTTAGTTGCCCTAATAGAAGTCTAACATAAGATTTGTTTTATTGGCCTAATAATAAATTTTTCCCTCCAATGTTTACACATTCTATCAATTTGAGTCTAATGCAGTCGTCAACCAATTTAAAATTTGACTAACGCAAGTCCACCTATCAATTAATAGTATAGTTACGGTGAGCAAATATATCGTTCCCACGAGGACTACAAGTACTATTAATTATTGTCTTTCTATTATTTAACCGAAAAATTTGAGTGATTAATTAAAGACTAATTTTAACTAAATTAATTAACTAACGAACACGACAAACAACAAATAAACGATTAACAACCAAGAAGCGAAACAATACCTAGGAAAAAATTCACCTAGATTTCATTTATCACTATCAATCTAAATTATATAATTTCTTTACTTAGTATCTTGATCCGTAGAAATCTCTAAATTATACAAATATCTCTTTCGAGTGTAAGAGAAACCGACTATAGGTTGATTAATTAAAATTTCTTTCTAATTACAACCCCAATTATCGCATTAACTCGATATATGTTCTCCCCTATTAGATTCGACTCTAATCCAATAGATTTATGTTGTCCTATTTCTAGGATTGCATATAACGCCACTAAATTATGCTAAATATACTATTAATCAATCTCTATTCCTCCTCTGATTTAAGCACATAATATGAATTAATAATCTAGAAATATTAAACCAATAGTTAAGCACACATAATTGAGAACAAGATCTAAGCGTTTATTGCGTAAAGTAAAAATCAAACGAAAAATTCATCATAGGGTTCATTTTTTAGGTATTTAGAAAATTAGTTCATACTTGAAAATGAAAACAATCGAGAAACAGCATAACCGAAAGAAACAAAGAACTCATGATAATCTCCTAAGAAATCAAATGTGAATGTTCAATCTAGATGGAAATCTGCTTTAAAGTCGGCTTCAACGGTATTTTCCGAGTTGTTTTCTTGAGTATTCTATAACGACTCACTCCTATCTTCTTATTTTTTCAAATATAGGTCTTAAAATGCCTGAAAAACCTAAAAATCATGTTATTCCATTGTTCGGAGTGCAAATTCATGCAATCGACACAACCTACCACATGGTCGTGTGGCAATCCGTGTGGCTCACATTGTAACACCCCCTAACCCCAAACCGTCTCCGGAATGAGGTTATGAGGCATTATCGGACATATCAGACAACTTACGAATAATTTACAATTAATATAACTTTCATAGTATAGTATAATAATTAAGTCCCTATCTTGGACTCTCGAAGTTCAAACACGTATTAAAAGTAGAACGAGACTTGTTCGAGTATTCCAAATTTTTTTTTATAAAAAATTTCGGCAGCATTTCTGCTTATTTTTACCTAAACCTCCTGCAAATTCAAACCAAAATCACCAACACCAATGTTTCACATTCATATAACTAATATTTATATCATTAACATAATTTTAATTTAATAACTATCATAGCATCATTCAAAATTGATTATAAACTTCATTCATTTAACAACTTAATGTTCATGTATCAAAATATCATGTACTTTCCTTACCATTTCATTTAACCATCTAAATCTTATAATTCATCCTTCACTACTCAAAGTAATATACATATTCAAGTGACTAAACAACACCTATGTACATGCCACCTTTACCCAAAAGAAAAATATACATCACCAAGTTTGTGTTGGAGTCGGGATTGTTCTGGATGCTGAGCTGGGACACTCACGGAAACAACCGTACGCTGAGTATGGATATACTCAGTGGTATTACTATGAATCAAGACTATTTAACATTAATAAATTACAAACATCAACCATAAATTTTATAATTATTTAAACTACTTTTATATATAATTATTTTACTTCATAAATCTTAAATTCATAATTCATTTTTCTCATACTAACTCAATTCATAATTTAGTTCATACATTCTTTCTCGTACTTTTCAATAGTGCTAAAACAAATAATCTCATTTTCAAAATTTCATTTCAATTTTTACCCTATTAACAAAGTTCGGACTATGACAAATACGCGGATTTCCACCCAAACACACCAGAATGTCCAACCCAAACACACCCAGAATATTTTAAATCCTCTATAACACACCAGTAAGGCATTAAGTGCCTCTTCGGATAAATCGAAGTATATAATAACAGAAACATCTTCTCAGCTGAACTACAATCTCCTCATCACATCACAAATCCAATGGCATGCCATTTGTATCAAATCTAGTCCGAAAAGTTAATAGGGTATTATTTTACTTTTTCTAATTTCAATTTCATTTACACAAAAATTTTCAATACTCATTCAATTCAAATATCTATTATCTTGATTCATATACAAATTAATTTTCACACAAGTGTATACCATCAACCATACAATTGTCACCATTTATTTATTTTTCAATCACTACACTTTTCAAATAATCACATACTTACCTCAAGTCTTACTTACTATACATAACAATTAAAATTTCAGCAATCAATAATAATTAAAATTTGAATTATACTAATACACACCGTAATTCTCCCGTTTTAGTCCTCGATGACTTTCTCCTTTCCTTTCGATGCTGACGTTTCAGGTTCTTTGTTGGCTACTAAAATAATAGTAATTTATATTATTATTTATAGAATTAATTATAATAAATAATTAAATTTCTAAACAATTCCTACCTTATTCCTAATTTAATCCTAACTAAACTTAATTATTTTCTTAATCCAATTCACTCTCTTTTTCTATTCAAATTTTGTCTAAACTTATATTTAACTATAAAATTTCCAGCATATTTCCCTAATTTCGAAATTTATTCAATTTAGTCCTTTCAACATAAAACTTATAGCCTAGTTTACAATTTAATCCCTTAATAAATTCTAACTTAGAATTCATTCAATTAAATCCCTAATTCCATAATTTATCCAACATGAACCATATTTGGAAACATATGAACTCTTAAACTATCAACTTAATTTCATCAAAATCTTGTTTTAAAGCTTCTAAAACATCAAAATTAACTAAAAAGGACTTAATTGACTTACCAAATTAACTCCAAGCTTCAAATCCTTAGTTTTCTCTTTTATTTTTCTTTCCCTTTTTCTTTCTCTTTTCTCCCCTGCTTCCCGTTTTCAATTTTGTTTCTATTCCCTTTTGTTTCTTTATTTCTCTTTTATATTAATTTGTTTTACTTATTTAATTAGCATATATTATAATATATTTATTTTAAATATCTATTTTAACATCATTTACATATTTTACAATTGTACACATATTTAATTCTACATTTGTACCAATAATTTTATTACATTTGTCATTATTTAATTTGTTTCTCAAACAAAAATCTCATAATTTAATAATTTAATTATTTAATTAACAAATATCTTTTTACTTAAATTATAAGTAATTAAGTATTTAAATTACAAATGTACCAATATAATTTTTACACATGTATATTTTTATTACCATACAATTATCTACTATTTAATTTATTTAATAATAATGCTAATAATAATAATCTAATATAAAACCATAATGTTAATTAATAATTATAATAATTTAATATAAAACCATAATAATAATCATTATAATATATAAAACCTAAAAAAAATCTTTGATTTTATTTCACCAATATGCCGCCTCATTTGTAGTCAATGGCTTAATTGTCATTTTAATCCTTTTTATTTTCTATTGCTTTATAATTAAACTTTTACCTTTTATTCAATTTAATCCTTTTTATTACTTACTCTAAATTAAGCTAAATTCACCTAATTAGATCCTAATTAGACACACCACTAGGCTCATAAATATTTTTAATAATTATTTTCAAACTTATTTCACTAAGACGGAGGCCCTATAACTCACTTTTCCGGTGCCCGTGAATTTCGGGTTATTACACACATGGTCGTGTGGAAGGGGTCAACACGTGTGGCTCCTGTAACTTGTTCTGATTTTCTGGTTTTTGCTCTCAAATGCTCTACTATGTATATAAATATGAATTTAAAGGATTAGAAGCATAAATTTCACAATAACATCGAATAATTAACCAAAATCGCATTAAGAATGAGGTTAAAACATGTTACTTTTAGCAGTTATTAGAACCTAAATCTAAAAAAATCAACAAATTTAGCCCTCAATGCTTACAAGATTTGTCATTTTAATCCTAATTATATAAAATTATAAAAATATTAAAAAAGTCTTAAAAATTTAAAAAATAAATATAAATTATAAAAAATTAAAATTTTTAAAAAATATATTTAAAATTTTTGTACCCATAATGACTTTCAATAGTATCTACCACTGTGTTCTTTCTTTCATTCAATTGTCGAAGTTAGAAATACAAATGCCATGGCTTTGACTTGCAATCTCTCTCTCATGCTTGAGCTAGAAATGATAAAAACGAGAGAACACTAGAGCTTGAAATTGGTACTATCTCTACAGCAAAGATTAAGACCATTGGAGTTGGTGTCGTCAACCCAACTATTTTTCTAGATTTATAAATTTGTTAATTTTGAGCTTCTTTTTGGAGTTTAATTAGGCATTTGAGACGAACTAAAGTAGCAAAAGAAAAAGGTGACCAAAAAAAAGATATTTAATAAAAAAATTACTTTAATTTCTAAATTTTTCATATGTTTGATTGATGAAAAAAAGTAAATATAAAAAAATATTTTGGAAAAATGAAAAATAAATCCAAACTTTAGTGCCATAAACCTTTTATTTTAAGTGCCTAACATCTACCCTACTAAAGAGCTGATAAGATTAGGGGAAAAGAAATTACTATCATAATTATATTTTCTAATTTGTAGTTTTCCTTCAATTTTTTGAAGCATCATCATGAAATATGATTCTTTTTGAAAAATTAGAAGATATCAAATTTGAAAAAAAAAATGAATTAGTAAAATTATATTTTAAAAAGAGCTGAATAATTGTTTACCACATTTAATTAATGTTGCAAAGTTGAGTTATGATAATTATTCTTCAAAAATATGCTTGGAATATTTTATTCCTATAAATATAATCATAATTAATTTAAAGTATACCAATCGATAATAATTACTTAATTATTTTATTTAAATATATATGAAATAATTTTGAACTTTGATTGTGAAAATAAAAAACACCATGATAATAAAAGATTATGCATCTATATTTATTGAATCAAATTTAATATTTTTGAGAAAAAAAGAGATAAATTGTTAGTGTTGATTTATTTATTTATTTATTTATTGCTCAGTTGATGTGCATATATTAGTAATAGAAAGACATTGGGAGAGATCAACCTCAGAATTACAAAACACCCAATTAAATAAGAAAACAAAACATCCGACATCTGATCAAACTACTAATAAATAATTAAGAATAAATCACCGCTAAGCTTTAACTAAGCTTTAACTAACGGTGATATTTTCACCCCAGCAATAGCCAACGCTGTAGCCATGTCATTACCATTCGTATAAACTAATGTGAAATTAACACTAACCAGTTAGTGTCACAACTCCATACCGCTTCCTTAATCACTTCAATGTGAAATATAACTCTAGTTTCGTTGCATCTTCCTCGGAAATCTTCTTAAAGTTCAAATCCATACCCACAATCCATTTTCTCGATAAGCAAATTAAGTTGATTTACTTAGTAATTGTAAATTAAGTTGCAATTAAATAAACAACTGAAAGAGCAAAATAATAAAGATGAACACAAGAATCGGCTTATAAGTATTTTGCACTAAAAAAATTTCCTCTAATAATAGAATAACTGCTCTCTCTAATTTGTACATAAACACATTAATAAGTCATTTTTAAATACGCAATTGTTGACAAATAGTCTTTTTTTAAGGCATATCATAAGAAGAGATTGTCTCTATCGATTGAACTTCTATAAAATAACATCTATTCAAATATGATAATCGGATCTCACTAAAACCCTTTAAATAATGTCTTTGCTTGAGCACATATCTTCAAAAATCACAAATCAATTTCAATCTTGTATATTGTTGCATCTGAAGTCTTAACTTGCTTGATATGGCATCAAGATATTGGCCAAGTGATAATAACTTGTGTGGAGTCAAATTATGTTGGTACGATGTACAAAGTTCCATCTTTCTGTATAACTAATTTATATACGTTTTGTTTAACCAAAATAAAAAAGTCATATGTTATGACGAGTGGTTATCTTTTTGGCTCAACAATTGATTGTTGTTAAAATGGATTGTCTTAATAATAAAGAAACTTGGGATAAGATTGTCTCATGTCTGAATTCAGAAAGTCAAAAGCCAACTAGTTGGCTCTTGTCTGGAATTTAATGACGTTAACATAAAATTGTTGGGAAGAAACCGAACAACCGAAACAAAGCGAAAGCACAACCGGTGTTCTTTCTCTCCTTATAACTCCTGTAAAAATTATGGCAAGCACAATAGCACAAGATATGTTCTCTAGCAACCTTAATCAACCACAAATCAACTAATGCAACCACAACAAAAATAAATAGAGACACCGATATTTTTACGTGGAAAACCCCTCTAAATTAAGGGTAAAAACCACGGGACTTTAGAGTCCGATAAAGAGCTCCACTATCATCAAATGTTCAACTACAAGATCACAATATCAAGCCTACAACAAGCATTCAACTCCGACAAGGCTAACAACATGTAATCTTTAGCAAAAGAGAGAAAAATGAGAGAACATCACCAAAAACGTAGCTGCTGAAAAATGGGTATTTCCGACGCTACAAGACTCGGATGAAAAATCCGACCGTACAAAGTCAAGAACACCTTATCACCTAGCTGCTGTCCAAAAATCAGCTCAATCGAACCACGGATGGACCTTCGATCGAAGAGTTGATCACTGCTGCACCAAGCTTGAAAATCTGATTTTTTTTTTATTCTCTTTCTCTCTATTTTTTCTTTAGCTCTCTCTCTGCCGAAAAATTTCTGCCCATTCCCTGTTAATAAGCCAAAAAATTGGCTTTTGACAAAAAACAAAACAAAAGGAAGACAAAACATTTGTGCCAGAAAATATGGGTTTCCCACATAGTGGGACCCATACCCAACAAATCTCCCCCTCCAACTATGTGGGGAATGCCTCCATGCCGGAGGTCAAACAACATGCTTCAAACTTTCCTCTTGGTAAGGCCTTCGTCAACATATCAGCACCATTATCATTAGTGTGTATCTTCTCAAGCTCTAACAGCTTAGCTTCAAGAACATCTCGTATCCAATGGTACCTCACATCTATATGCTTAGATCTAGCATGAAAAGTTGAGTTCTTACCAAGATGAATAGCACTCTGGCTATCACAGTACAGGACATACTTCTCCTGAGTAAAACCAAGCTCATGCACAAACTTCTTCATCCAAAGCATCTCCTTACACGCTTCGGTTGCTGCAATGAACTCTGATTCGGTGGTGGACAATGCAACACACTTTTGCAGTCTCGATTGCCATGCCACAGCTCCCCCTGCATAAGTGATTAAGTAACCTGAAGTAGATCTCCTCGAGTCAATGTCTCCGGCCATGTCTGAATCTGTATACCCAACAAGAACAGGTTTCTCATTGCCGAAACAAAGTTTCATGTTGGAAGTGCCACGAAGATATCTCATAATCCACTTCACTGCATTCCAATGCTCTCTGCCTGGATTAGAAAGAAACCGACTAACTGTACCAACGGCATAAGCCAAGTCTGGTCTCGTGCAAACCATTGCGTACATCAAACTACCCACGGCTGAAGAGTAAGGAATTTTCTGCATCTCTTCCTTCTCCTTTTCTGTGGAAGGACTATGCTTAACACTCAATCTAAAGTGCATAGCAAAGGGAGTATTCACCGCTTTAGCTTTGTCCATACTAAACCTTTGAAGTACTTTCTCAATGTACCTCTGTTGTGATAACCATAATTTCTTGGCCTTTCTATCACGTGTCAGTCTTATGCCAAGAATTTGCTTTGCTGGCCCCAAATCCTTCATTGCAAAGGATTTACTCAACTCTTGTTTCAACTTCTCAATTCTAGAAGCATTCTGACCAACAATAAGCATATCATCAACATAGAGCAAAAGAATAATAAAATCATCACCAGAGAATCTCTTAACAAACACGCAATGATCAGAAGTAGTCTTCTTGTAGCCTTGCTCCCCATAACAGACTCAAACTTCTTGTACCATTGCCTTGGAGCTTGCTTCAAACCATACAAGCTCTTCTTCAATCTGCACACATAGTCCTCTTTCCCTTGTGCAACAAAACCCTCTGGCTGCTCCATGTAAAGCTCTTCTTCCAAGTCACCATGAAGAAAAGCAGTTTTCACATCCATTTGTTCAACCTCTAGGTCATAACAAGCTGCCAAACTCAGTATAGTTCTGATAGAGGACATCTTCACAACCGGAGAAAATATTTCTTCAAAATCAACCCCCTTTTTCTGAGTATAACCCTTGACGACCAATCTAGCTTTGTATCGTGGAGATGAAGACTTCTCTTCTTGCTTCAACCTGTAAACCCACCGATTCTTCAAAGCTCTTTTGCCCTTAGGCAGTTTCACCAATTCAAAAGTATGGTTCTCATGCAATGATTGAAGTTCGCCTTTCATCGCTTCAACCCACTGATCTTTGCATTCACTCTCCATAGCCTCTTCATAACATTCAGGTTCTCCCCCGTCAGTCAAAAGAACATATTCATCAGGAGAATACCTGACAGAAGATCGTCGATCTCTAGAAGACCTTCGAAGTGGAACTGCTGGTGGAGCTATAGGTGCTTGTTGTTGATCATTCACAACATCATCCATGGGAGTATCAAAGTCACCTATAGTCTGATGGTCACCACTAACATCACCATGCACATCATCCTGGATAAGATCTGGTGAAGAGTCTAGGGGAACCGGATTCACATCGATCAAGTCACCACTACCTTGTAAATCCACTTTCTCCGTCTTATCAATGTCATCAATGGTCTGATCCTCAATGAAGACAACATCTCTGCTTCTCACGAGTTTCTTCTGAACTGGATCATAGAGTCTATAACCAAACTCACCATCTAGACCATAACCAATAAAAATGCATTGTCGAGCCTTGGCATCCAACTTGGATCTTTCATCCTTTGGAACATGAACAAATGCTTTACAACCGAACACACGTAGGTGATCATATGACACGTCTTTACCAAACCAAACTCTATCTGGCACATCACCTTTCAAAGGAACACTAGGAGACAGATTTATCACATGTGTCACTGTATTCAAAGCTTCAGCCCAAAACGATCTTGGTAACTTTGCATCTGACAACAAACATCTGACTCTCTCAATCAATGTTCGGTTCATTCTTTCAGCTAACCCATTTAACTGTGGAGTCTTTGGTGGTGTTCTCTGATGTCTGATTCCCTGTCGCAGACAATACTCATGAAACGACCCTGTGTACTCGCCACCATTATCAGTACGAATGCACTTCAACTTTTTCCCAGTTTCCCTTTCAACTGATGCTTGAAACTGTTTAAACACCTCAAAGACTTGATTTTTAGACTTCAAAGTGTAAACCCATAGCTTTCTTGAACAATCATCAATGAAAGTCACAAAGTAAAGTGCACCCCCATGTGATCTTACTTTTATCGGACCACAAACATCTGAATGGACCAACTCTAGCAACTCTGATTTCCTATGAGGAGGATGGCTTCTAAATGAAACTCTTTTCTGCTTTCCTGCTAGACAATGAGCACAATTCTTCAGTGTAGCATTCTTTAAACCCGAAAGTTGATTCTTCTTCGCTAAACAGCTAAGCCCCTTCTCACTCATGTGACTGAGTCGTTTATGCCACAACTCAGTTGAGTTGTCATTCAGTGTCACATTCACCGTCTCTCGAGAAGTCAAAGCTTGCATCAAGTACAAATTTGAGCTCTTCTTTCCTCGAGCCACAACTAAGGAGCCTTTAGTCAGCTTCCACTGCCCTTCACTGAAAGTGTTACAGAATCCCTCATCATCAAGCTTTCCTGCAGAAATCAAATTCAAACGGACATCCGGTGCATGTCTGACATCCTTGAGAGTTAACTTTGTTCCATTGTTACTTACCAAGCTAACATCTCCCATACCAATAACCGAAACCAAACCATCATTACCCATCTTCAATACCCCAAAATCACCAGGAGTATAAGATGTGAAGAATTCCTTCCTCGACGTGACATGAAGTGATGCACCAGTATCAATCACCCAACTAGTCTCGTCGCATGCTAGGTTGACCAAATTCTCATCACAAATAACTAACAGATCTTCACGAGTAACAGTAGCAACACGCTCGAATTTTTCATCGTCATTCCGATCGTGTTTATCGCCACCACCTTTGTTCTCTTTCTTCCACTTGAAGCAATATTTCTTGATATGACCTTTCTTACCACAATGATGACACTCAAGATTCTTGTATCTCGATCTTGACTTGCTTCGGCTTTTATCTCTACCCTTTCCATCTTTGTCTCTGTTTCTCCCCCTATTCTCGATAACCAACACCTCGGACTGTGATGTAGAACCCTGAGATCTTCTTCTAACCTCTTCATTCAACACACCACTCTTAGCCAAATCCAAAGTAATAATACCCTGTGGGGCAGAATTAATGAGTGAGACTCGAAAGGTCTCCCAAGAGTCTGGTAGAGTAGCAAGCAACCAAAGTCCTAAAATCTCGTCATCAAATTTGACACCCATACCAAGCAACTGATTCATCATACTCTGAAATTCACTAACATGGTCAGCTATAGACATTCCTTCTTTATATTTCAGCGCCATCATTTTCTTCAGCAAAAATAACTTGTTATTGCCCGACCTCGAAGCATACAAGCTTTCAAGCTTCTCCCACAATGTTCGAGCATGTGTCTCCTGATCAATGTGATTGTAAACATTTTCTTCAACAAATTGCCGAATAAAGCCACACACTTGTTGATGCTCAAATTCCCATTCTTCATCACTTTTCGAATCGGGTTTTTGAGTAGTAAAGACCGGAAGATGCAAAGCCTTCACAAACAACAAGTCCTTCATTTTATTCCGCCAAAGTTGATAATTTGTGCCATTCAACATAATCATCTTGCTCGTATTAATTTCCATAATTATCTGACACAATAACCAAGCTCTGGTACCAGTTTGTTGGGAAGAAACCGAACAACCGAAACAAAGCGAAAGCACAACCGGTGTTCTTTCTCTCCTTATAACTCCTGTAAAAATTATGGCAAGCACAATAGCACAAGATATGTTCTCTAGCAACCTTAATCAACCACAAATCAACTAATGCAACCACAACAAAAATAAATAGAGACACCGATATTTTTACGTGGAAAACCCCTCTAAATTAAGGGTAAAAACCACGGGACTTTAGAGTCCGATAAAGAGCTCCACTATCATCAAATGTTCAACTACAAGATCACAATATCAAGCCTACAACAAGCATTCAACTCCGACAAGGCTAACAACATGTAATCTTTAGCAAAAGAGAGAAAAATGAGAGAACATCACCAAAAACGTAGCTGCTGAAAAATGGGTATTTCCGACGCTACAAGACTCGGATGAAAAATCCGACCGTACAAAGTCAAGAACACCTTATCACCTAGCTGCTGTCCAAAAATCAGCTCAATCGAACCACGGATGGACCTTCGATCGAAGAGTTGATCACTGCTGCACCAAGCTTGAAAATCTGATTTTTTTTTTATTCTCTTTCTCTCTATTTTTTCTTTAGCTCTCTCTCTGCCGAAAAATTTCTGCCCATTCCCTGTTAATAAGCCAAAAAATTGGCTTTTGACAAAAAACAAAAGAAAAGGAAGACAAAACATTTGTGCCAGAAAATATGGGTTTCCCACATAGTGGGACCCATACCCAACAAAAATATGGAAATTATCAATGGGAAATCGAGTTTTGCTGATGCTTGATGAAATTGACAAAGTTCTGTTACCTGAAAGAAGCATTGTAACTTATGCCTTACTAATTGAAGGGTATTACTTTATTTCATCAAGTGTCATGTCCAATATTCTACATTATTGATTTCTAAAGTCAAACATTTTGACAGACACTTCCAATTCCAATACAATAAGTTGTAGAGTCAAAATCCAACATTGTTATTTAATATCTGATTTGATCACAATCCAGTTGCTTATAATGCAATGACGGAAACCAAACATTAATACCAATTATTGATGGAAAATCGGACAAACTCTTCAAGCAAAATGTGAATAAAAGAGAACAACAAGCACTTTCCTGGACCAGAGCCGATCAGTTCATCCATATGACGCCTTAGATATCTGAAACTTAAGAAACAACGATTTACCTCAACATATCATATCAACTGAAAAGTAGTGGAAATGCGACTTGAGTGCTGAAAGGATTCACTATTTTGCCAAGACAAGAAGACATTATTACCTGCTAAATGAGCAGCTTGTGAAGTTTGAATCTGATGAGGTACTCGCGTTGGACGAAGAAGCTTATCTCTAATAGAACAAAACTTGGAAACAACATCACTCATGTCCATACGTTCACTCGGTGATTGAGCAGAACAAGTCAGTCCTATTTCAAATATCGAATTCAAGCACTGAAGATGTCTGTCATTTCCCAAGCGAGTTTCATTGAGAGTGATGTCTATGATTGTTCCTCCTCTGTCACTCTCTTGAAGAAGAATGGGATCTGTAATCTCAATCACTCGATTGGGCAGAGCTTCCTTAACATGTTTGTGAAGACTCAAACCTTCTTTGAATCTTTCATGGGTAGGCCTTTTCCCTGTAAACATCTCTAGCAAGAGGATTCCATAGCTATATACATCGCCTTTCGTCGACATCTCACTTCCCACGCCATATTCTATAATTAATTCATCAAAAATAACATATAGAATCAATTGCAGAGAGAAACACTCTAAATATTAAAAAAAAACTGCCTATAAGATGTATGTTTTTCTTTTAAATAATGGAAGAAATGAATACAATTGAATTACCTGGTGGAGCATAGCCAATAGTTCCTCTTAATCCAAGGGAACTTGATTGACTGGAAGAATAGTTAAGCCTGTCTGCAGAAAGGATTTTTGCTAAGCCAAAGTCACCTATATGTCCAACCATTTCTCCATCAAGCAGAATATTGCTTGGCTTCAGGTCACAATGAATGATCGATGTTTCACAATGATTGTGCAAATATTGTAGTGCATGAGCAACATCTATGGCCATATTAACTCTTTGGAAGAAGTTCAGGTTTCTTGTCATCTCCGATTCATTCATGCTTACATATGGATGCAACCAGTCCTCCAAGCTTCCATTTTCCATAAACTCATAAACCAAGGCTTTAAAATCATTGCCTTGATAATCGACACCTGAAATGGCTGTTAAAACCTTGACAAGATTTCGATGTCGAATGTTCTTCAAGGCCTCGCATTCTGTGAAGAAACTCTTGGAAGCTCTATGATTTAGAAGATTAAGCACCTTCACTGCAATAGCTACTCCACTCTCTTCAAGAATTCCTTTATATACAGAACCAAAACTTCCAGAACCAACCAAATTCTCCATGCAGAATCCGCTAGTTGCCCTTAGGATGCTTTGGTATGATAATTGTAAAAGTGAATGTTCTGCACAAGTTGTTGTTGGTTTCTGTTCTTTCTTCTTTCTAAACCACAAAACGAGGAGACAAATGAAAACCAAAGTCACTCCTAAAATCACAACAATAATTGCAATTTTCAATTTAAAAGAAGCTTTTGATGATGTTTTGGAGTTACATCTTGACAAGTGTAATTCAAGGATGCCTCCACAAAGCTTATTATTTCCCTCAACAAATATGGCACTTGTATTCTTGAACACTCCTTCACTTGGTATAACTCCTTCAAAATTGTTGAAAGAGAGATTTAAATACTTCAATGCCCCAAACCTTACAAGAAATTCTGGAATCCCACCTGAAAGATTATTGTTGGATACATCCAATGCCCCAAGACCTTTCAATGAACTCAAAGATGGAAGAATGGGCCCTTCAAATAAATTGCCCTCCAAATACAGCTCCACCAGACTTACACAACTACCAAGGTTGTTTGGAAGCAAACCAGATAACCGGTTGTGAGAAACATCCAGTAGGCCTAGATTTTTCAGTTTTTCTACTTCAACAGGAAGTTCACCAGTCAAAGAGTTTGACGATAAGCTTAGTACTATGGTATTGGAAATTGGCCAACCATGCTGCTGTTACATTTTGTGGTTGAAGTGCATGCAGCTTGATGACATGCTGCAGCACATATGCTTGCTGTAATAGCAAGGTTTCTCTTTAGTTTCATTCTAATTAATCTAGTTTAAAATGGACAAGTTGATGACAACTTGATGCATTAGGTGTTGAATGACTAGTTTAGGTGGCTTGTTTATGTGTACAAGCAATGTTTTAATAGTCCCAATGCTGATTAGTGGGGTTAGTTGACTATTTGGTGATGTATTTGACTATAAATGTATGTTTTTTCTAGTTGAATGAATGAGCTGAATGAGCTATCAGCCATTAGCTCCCTTGCTGCACATTTGTGAGCAAGTAAAAATGCTTCTTGCACCTTGCTTCATGTTCTGTGCTCTTGTTCTCTCTTTTGTTGCTGCCTCTTGCACCAACAATTGGTATCATGAGCCTATGTCTTACGGGACCATTGATTTTGCTTCCCCTGCTTGTTGAAAAGAAAGAAGCTGTCAAAGCACAAGCAAGTCATTAAGGACTGCTTGTAGAGAAGATAATATCGGCTCAAACTTATAAGATCCCCAAACTAGCTTGAATAAGCTGAAGGAGGAGTTTAAAGGAAAGGTGTGAGCTTTCCAAATATGCAAGCTTAGCAAGATGTCAAAGCTGCAAGCTTAGCAAAGTGCGAGCCTGATGAAGACACCTGTTGAAGACAATATGCAAAGATGTGAGTCTGTCAAAGGTGTGAGCTCAGCAACATGTGGAAGCTCAATGCGTGTTGTATAGTTGCAAGCCTCTTGAAGACAGTAAGCAAAGTGTGAGCCTGTCGAATTGCAAGCCAAAATGGCAGAATGAAGGCAAGCAACTATACTCACGAACTGTTTGTGCAAGAAGAAAATGAATTGGTCAGCTTGAATCAAAGCATCTAAGAGCTGCCAAGTTCAAAAAACTTGATGAATGACTGGTATTTGCAGCATGGAGTCCAAGGAGGAGTATTGGAAATTGGCCAACCATGCTGCTGTTACATTTTGTGGTTGAAGTGCATGCAGCTTGATGACATGCTGCAGCACATATGCTTGCTGTAACAGCAAGGTTTCTCTTTAGTTTCATTCTAATTAATCTAGTTTAAAATGGACAAGTTGATGACAACTTGATGCATTAGGTGTTGAATGACTAGTTTAGGTGGCTTGTTTATGTGTACAAGCAATGTTTTAATAGTCCCAATGCTGATTAGTGGGGTTAGTTGACTATTTGGTGATGTATTTGACTATAAATGTATGTTTTTTCTAGTTGAATGAATGAGCTGAATGAGCTATCAGCCATTAGCTCCCTTGCTGCACATTTGTGAGCAAGTAAAAATGCTTCTTGCACCTTGCTTCATGTTCTGTGCTCTTGTTCTCTCTTTTGTTGCTGCCTCTTGCACCAACAAATGGACAATGAAGATAGTCCTAGTATTTCGGGGGGTATTGGTCCACTAAGATTGTTATAAGAAAGATCCAATAAAAGCAAATTTTGGCACTTACCTAGATTCGAAGGAATGTTGCCTTGAATATTGTTAAAATCTAAAACAAGTTTGGTTAACTCTGTTAGATTTCCAATAGAATGGGGAATAGTCCCAAAGAGAAAATTACTTGAAGCGTAAAATATATTTAGCTTCCAAAGCCTTCCAGTATCAAAGGGAATGGGTCCTAATAGTTGATTATGCCCTACGTCTAGCACCTCCAAATTAATGAGATTTCCAATCTCATCCGGAATTTTTCCCAAAATATTGTTCCCACTCATGTCTAAACCCCGAAGGTTGCTAGAAAAATTGCTAATGCATTCAGGAAATTCCCCTCCAAAATTATTTTTGACTATAGATAGGTATTCTAGTTTGGTTTTATTGACTAATGTGCAAAGAAAGTTCAAGTCACCTTTTCTCCCATGCCCGAAATGGTTTATTCCTAGTTCAAGGTTAAACAAATTATCCAACTTTTCTAATGAAGGTACATTTCCATCGAGCATGTTATTATAAAAAACAAGAATATTCAAATTCGAGGCATTGGATATTGAAATTGGAATTTGTCCAGAGATTTGGTTTTCCCCTACAGAAAAGAACTCAACATGAGGCATATTGATTTCTAAATCAGAATGGAGAGTACCTTGAATCTTGTTTGTACCAATATCAAAGGCTCTAATATTGGAGAGATTGAACAATGCTACAGGAACAATACCAGAAATTGCATTTCCGAATATGGCGAAAACTGAAAGATTTCTCAGTCGTCCAAAAGATTCAGGTATAATCCCACTTAATGCATTATACGTTAAAAGAAGTACCTCCAAGGATGACAAGTTCCCCAACGATGGTGGGATACTCCCTCTCAAACTATTGTGGACAAAACCCAATACTTTCAGGTTTGACAAGAGACCTAACGAAGCAGGTATTTCTCCTATTAGTCGATTGCCCATCATATCGACTGATGTTAGCTTAGAACAAGCAGATAAATTGGAAGGAATTTCACCGCTGATGGAGTTATTGACCAGGTGTAATGCTTCTAGTCTTCTTAAACCACCGATCTCTTGAGGAATTTGGTTGTAGAAGCTGTTGCCCACAAGATCCAACTCCCTGAGGAAGCTCAAATTTCCAATATAGGGTGACAATGATCCAGAGAGTTTGAGGATTCGAAGTTTCAGCTTGGTGACTCTTCGATGCTTGCGACCACATGTAACACCGATCCATTGACAGAAGTGAATGGAGCTATTCCAGGACTCCATAATCTTGAGTGGATCACCAGTTATCTTGGCTTTGAACTGGAGTAGAGCTTGTCGATCAGTGTCATTTCCTCTAACTACAGGGCTTGCTGTTGCTAAACGAAGCAAGTTAAGACCCTGCAAGTTGAAGAATGAGAGAAGAATCATAAGGAAGAAAGAGCTGGACGCTTGAAAATGTTTTTTTGAGGGCTCCATCAACTTTAAACAATTTGTTAATTGATAAGATTGATTTGTAATTGAGAGTGTGTGGCTCATCATCAAGAACCAGAGTGCAATATATAAGTAGTTTTCCAACTATGGAATTTCAGTGGCAAAGAATTTGGGATTCCTTAAATGTGCAGATTGACTGTTTCAAATCATCTGATTATATGATTAAGCAAACCGGTCCAGTCCAGTTCATCAATCATCAACCCTCTTCTTCCATCAACTAATCAATCAAAGACCTCCACTGATTGGCTAGCTGTTGAAGACTTTGTAATTTACGCATCTCCTACCAATAGATGTAGAAGATAGTAGGATCGAAGGATATCTTAGATTAGTGCTATGTTAATGGCACATCACATTGAGTGGGTTGTTAGTTATGATTATGAAGAAGAACCCCCCCGAGTCTTGCACTATAAAAAGAGTTGACTGGAAATTTAAGCCAAGGCATTCAATTGGTCAATGGTTGAAGCATTTGGCAAAAGCTATTGAAACTGGGAAATGGACAACTCGCTAACAAAGAAAACAAAGTACAAGAATATTCACCCTAACTATTCCATTTATTCTATGTTATCATTCGACTATTAAATTTTTTATTTTAATTTTTTAACTTTTTAAAATTAAATATTTTAATCACTCTTCCTATAATTACCTAATAAAAATTTAACCTAAACCCTGTTTTATTAGCTAAACTTTGTTTTATTAGCTTAATAATAAATTTAATTTAATAATAAGAGTTGTTTTCACTAAATACTTTTGCCCCCACTAGTATATTTGTTCCATTATGGGAGTTGAGTGGGAATTTAAGCCAAGCCATTCTATTGGTCTATGGTTGAAGCATTTGGAAATGGGTGACTCGGTAAGAAAGGAAAAAAAATTAAAGAAAAAAAATTATAAGAATAGAAGAATTAATTTGTTCTCTAATTTAATATATAAAAAATTAATTTCTCTATATTTTAAGTAAAATGAGTAAAATATAATGTAACTCTTAGTACAAAGACCTACATGATATTTTTACCTCAACTTCAAGAATATTAAATATGATATACTATATCTGCATTAAATTTGTATATTTTCATATCATAATTAGAAAGTGATAATTAAATTACATTAATTTTCATGGTTCAACTTGTCAAGTAATTTCTCATAATGGTTTGTTGCTAATTCTTGGCAATGTAGCAACATGTGACTGAGGTAGTTGATTTATATGAAGTTAACCAAAGTTGGTTTTCTTGTTTCTAGAAAATTCTGTAAAATTGTTTTTAGCATTTGGTTTTTGTTATTATTATTCCACTATGTATTATTTTTTATTATATTTTTTAAAATTGTGATTATATTATAGTTGTGCACTTTTAAAAAAATAAAAATAAAAATACATGATAGAGTCTTGTAAAAATTTAAAAAGTTTTAACTAAAATATATAAATAGTTGTAAACTGTTAAAATAGAAGGTTGATAATGTCAATATTATAGGTTAAGAAGAAGAAAATTCACTATATCGAATTCGAATGACACGAGAGAAGTATAGATTGCGTCTATTTATAGGTTTAAAAACATTATTCTAATCAATATATCAAATAGAAGTAATGTAGTAAAATATATTGAAACACCTTATTAAAATCAATATCAAACAAAATTACTATTTTGACAAAATTGTGAAGACTTAAACCTTCTTTGAACCTTTCATTCGTTGGCCTTTTCCCTGTTAACATCTCTAACAATAGGATATGATAGCTATATACGTCGCCATTTGTTGATAACTCGCTTCCAATGCCGTATTCTATAATTAATCCATCACAAAATACATATATAAATAATCGTAGTGGAGAACCTCTAAAAATACAACAAGACTGCTTTTAGATTGAATTTTTTTTCTTTTAAATAATGAAAGAAATGAAAAAAAGTGAACATACCACGTGGAGCATTTTTTTATTATTGTTATTATTGTTGGACTATGTGTCATTTTTTATTATATATTTTGTAATTTGTGATTATATTATAGTTGTACATCTTTTAAAAAAATAAATAAAAAATACATGATAGTAATAAAATTTGTTATTTATAGTCTGACTTCATCACAATCTACTAGATTATGAGTTAAGATGCAAAGACAAAAACCAAGTATTATACAAATTACACTGAAAATTATTGGCAGAAAACAGGAAAAAAAACCTCCATATTCTATTTTCTTGGAGAACATCAAGCACTTTGTCGGACTTAAGCCTCTTTGAAGTTCATCCACACAACACCTTAGATACCTGCAACTGGATTTATTTAAGCACATCATATCATTAGAACAGTAGAAATTTGTTTAACGGTGCGATTGGTTAAATGAAAAAGTAGAGGGATGAGAGGATGGAGTGAAAATGTGAAAAAAAAATATTTAAAGTGTAATTGATAAGGAAGAAAAATAAGAGGAAAGAAAATAAGAGAATAATTTTGTTGTTTAACAAATCAAAGAGATTTTTTTTTGTTTATGGCGGGCTTAATTGTGGCTTTAAAATAAATTAAAAGAAATTTATCAACGATGAATTAAAAAGACAATATGAGAATGCATGTCTAGGATTGGTTCTTAGAAACACTTAGTATTTAAACGTGTCGAGTGCACCACCTCTCTTTTAGGGTTACTTACCTATTACATTTTTTTTATTGTATTTTTATTAAATCATATAAACTTTTGTTTTAAAATTTTTTAGATTCTTGTTATCTAACAAAAGTTAATAAATTTTCTAATTCTGATTTTATTTCTTAACGGAAAAAATGTTAATTGATAAGATTGATATGTAAATGAGAGTGCGTGGCTCATCATCAAGAACCAGAGTGCAACATGTAGTTTTAGAATCATGATATTATCGTATTCTATCTACTGTCAATATGTATTTGATACTTTTTGACTTTAAAAGTCATGTGGCTATGATTTCCAGAGGCCTGCTTTAGTTAAAGGCGTCTATTTGGGGTTGGTTTTTATGGTCAATAATTTTTTTTTTCACAACTGAGTTATTCAACCATACTATGATTTTTTTTTTCTCAATGCTCGACAACTGACATCAATCAACATCAGGATTTCCATAGGCCTGCTTTAGTTAAAGGCGTCTATTTGGGGTTGGTTTTTATGGTCAATATTTTTTTTTCTCAACTGAGTCACTCTACCATACTAGGATTTTTTTTCTCAATGCTCGACAACTGACATCAATCAACATCAGGATTTCCATAGGCCTGCTTTAGTTAAAGGAGTCTATTTGGGGTTGGTTTTTATGGTCAATATTTTTTTTTTCACAACTAAGTCATTCCACCATACATGATTTTTTTTTCTCAATGCTCGACAACTGACATCAATCAACATCAGGATTGAGAACGTAATGGAAGCGTTGTAAACAGAGTCGCATTGCCCCCAGAGACTAAGTACGACTGATAATTCAACGGTTGCTACTTGCTATGCAACTTTTAGATTACAAATTAACATATAATGAAATTGTACTTTGGTTTCTTAAAATTTTATAATTTAATTTTTTTATTTTGATTTTTTTTGAATTTACCCTTAACAATTGGATATTTAAAATTATATAAAAATATAAGAAATAAAATTTTTACATCGACGTCAGTAAGAAAGGATTTTTTGGTGTGATTTTTGGATGAATCACCCATGAAAAAAGTTATATTGCCGCAATGAATAAACTAGAAGAATTCTTCGATGTGATTTTTAGATGAATCCCTCGTGAAGAAAGTTATATTACCCCAATGAATAAGCTAGATGATATACATGAAACATTAGAAGTGGATTTATCTTTTTCCACTTTCCCTCTAGGAAATTATGGTAATTCAATGCTGAACGTTTATTAAGCAACTATTTGATGCAGTTTGCCACCACTTTCTACACTTCACATTAATTTCATGTAGAAAAAAAATGAAGGATACTTCCCAATTGTGGAGCCACCACTCACTACTGTTTTTTAAATTTCTAACGTCTAAACAAAAATAAGTTCCCTTTCATTTCTTTCTGGAACAAAAATAGAAAATATAATTTTCTATTTCCAAAGTCATTATTGATAGCTGATGGATATTTTTCTATTTCCAAAGTCATTATTGATAGCTGATGGATAATCAGATTTGTTGCTTCTTTCTAGTTATTGGGTCAATACCTTGAAGAAATGCTGTCAGAAACTATTTTTTTAAAGGGGTTTAAAAAACGGGATCCGACTTTTTGAAAAATAAAAATGGGAGTCGTCACCAATCTTTTTAGGTGTGATTGGATCACCTTTATAAAATATTTTGGTCTACGAAATCCAAGAAAATAGGTTCGGGAGTCGATTACGCACATTACGTAAAAAATGCCCTAATACGGCACTTTTTTTGACCTAAGACGACGCAAAAAAGGTTGGCATAAGCTTCGCGACGCTTCTCCCGACGCTTCCAAAAAGGTTGTATATAGTGCAGTTGGTATAGGCTTCGCGACACTTTTGAAAAAGCGTCGATATAAGTCAACATAAGCCGACGCTTATTGAAGAGTTGCGAAAGGCTTAATCAATGCCGACCTTTAAAAAGGGTTGGGATAGACCTAGTTAAGACCAACCTTTGAAAAAGGTTGTGATAAACCTATCTAAGACAACCTTAAAAAGGTCGATATAGTTCTTGCTTAAGGCAACTTTTAAAAACAATTGGGATAGAGCCGTCTAAAGCAACCTTAAAAAGGTTAGGATCGACATTGTCTAAAACAACCTATAAAAAAAGGTTGCACTGCAGCAAAATTGACTTTTAGCGGCATTTTTTAGGGTCTTTAGCGGTGCTTTTAAATACCGCTAAAACTATTTGCGGTGTTTTTACAAGCACCGCAAAAAACGCCTCTATAGACTGCGCCACTAAAGTTTGTGGCGTTTATTTAAAAAAACGCCGCTAAAGGTCATGACCTTTAGCGGCATTTTCTCACAAGCGCCACTAAAGGTAATGAAATTTAAAAAAAAAAATACTATAAAAGTCATGAAAAATATAAAAAAATTTAAAATTCATTATCAAAATATTGAGAAGAATAATATCCATGATATAAATATAAAAATTTTCTATTAAAATTTTAACTAAAAATATTAAAATAAAAATAAAAATTTAGAATCAAAACTAAAATAAATAATAAAAACTAGATTAAATATAAATATATCAATGAAATAAGGACTTAAATCATAACCATGTAAAATATAAAATATTATCATCAAGATTTACATCCTCATCTTGCTCAAATTTTGGTGGCTTGTACCCTTGAACCATTCATCTTGTAGAATTTCAGGAATAGTTATACGCTGCCAAAAAAAACATGCAGAATTTCAACCAAAATGCACGCGCTAAAGCTTATACTGTGATCAAAGATTGCATACCTGGAAATGTAAGCTATTGAGGCAACGTGCAATCTGTCTGAAAAGCGGAACCATACATCGTTGGAACTCCACAGACTGTGTTGCTTCAAGTACTTCCTCAAGTTCCCCGAGGAAGAGAACTTCCTTCTGACAATTAGTCAAAGGCCAATACTTCAACAACCCTCTAATAACCGTATCAGCTAACTTATAATCCTTCTCAACAAACTGTATAATACAATAATCCTTCTCAACAAACCGTATCAGCTAGTAAATTGACATAACATTATCTATAATTTATTTATCATATAAGATTTTTGAAATTATATAATTTAGTTTAAGGAATTTAATGTCAGAACTAAATTTCATTTTTTTAAAAGGAAAAAATCGATTAAAAATAGCCAAATTAGAGTATAAATACTAAATCAGTAACATAAACATAGTGCAATGACAAACAGCAGAATTTGACATATATATAATACTTTAAAAAAGTTATAAACACAATTTTTAAAAAATCATTTATATGTAACTCAACAGAAATTATAAACAAGAATGGGCTCTTACAGTTCATTTGTCAACTTAAGAACACTTGATTATAATATGGTAGGAGAGGTTTTAATATAAAAAAAAAAAAGCATTCAAAGTATGACTGGACCTCCAATTGATCAAACAAAAGAATACATAAATAAGACATCATCAAGGCAAGATTTAGACCAAAAGGCCAGCTTTGAACAACTCTCATAGCTTACCTTTAGATCTTGAACTGCTTGTTCCCTTGTAATTTCCTTTTGCTGGCGAGAACGTTTGAGAAAGCCAATGCATAACTCAACTCGAAATCACAGTTCTGAAGCCTTTGCTCAATTCCACCCCAAACTATATTTTATCAAGACATGAAAGTGAATGATAAACCTCAAACACCTCACTCTTTAATTACGTACAAAAGATTGGCAAAAATGCTTTAAATAAAAATGGTATTTCCCTACATAAATACAAAGTCCTATTGCCTTTGTACAATTCTCAGGGCTTTAACAGTGGCATCTCTCAAATCAAATGGTTAATATTCTACATATCTCTTCAACAAAAAACAAGAGTGGTAAAAACTAAAACTAACCCTAAAAGGTAAAAATAAGAAAAAAGGGGAAAAAATGATACAAGAACATCAGAAAATGCACATCAGCAGCGTAAATCCCTATTACATCACATTCAGTCTTTTTTTTCTTTTTCTCTTCAGAAATCAGAGGACTTAAAGCAATTTCAAGCCATAAATATCATCATACACAACATCGGTTTCGGCTTTGGTTTCATTCGAGTGCTAATTAACTAAAACATAAAATGGGAGAAGCAAAAATAAAAATAAATAAATAAAAAGCATGAGTTTCACTTCTACATGAATGCTGCTGGCAAAGGAAAAACACCCATCCTACTATCTCTCTCGAATTTTAGAATGCTGTGATCATTGTATAGATTTTAAAAGGCATGTGAAAGTTATTTGACATAGGTTGTTGGAAGTATAATTTTCAAATTCTACATACTTCAGATGAATCCAATAGAATGATTTCTAGACTCACAAAAGTATGCTACTCTTCGTGAAACCAATTATACGTTCGAGTTTTAATTAATCCTTTGTCCTCATATACCTACTCACCACATTGCCAAGAGCATTTATCAATGAGACTGGATCAAAAATTGTGCCCACTTTTGGGTCATGTATGGAGTTAACAATGACCTGCAGAGAACCAAAGTTATGCAGCTTGTTATCTAATCATATAGAATTAGTGGTTAAAAGGGAGTTTCAAAATATAACTGAAAAGTGTCTAGTTATCGAGTACCTTAGTCATTTGTATTACTTAATGTTCGAATATAAATACATAGGAGACTACCACATTGGTAGACTACTTTTTCCTCGTTAACAAGAACACTCAAGTCTATGGATTGTAAAACTAATCAAGATTGTTTGCATGAGATAGGAAAGGAAAGATCTAACCCAATACATGTATTTCAACAGAGCCCATTTTGGAGACAAAAACATGGCTATTAATAAGGTGCCAAATAGCTTCCTGGTTAAAATGAGGAGATTGGGGTTTGGATGGAAGTAGTAGATAGTGGACTGGCTTCCACAGGGAACGCAAGGAAATTGTAGGGAACTTTCTAGTTCTAGGATTGGTTCTCCTCCAAATAAACTGGCTTAATAGAACCAACTCTGAGTGATCATATGAGTCAGTTAACCTTAGCAGCTGTGAGAAATTTAGTTTAATAAGAATGGAGATATGGTTATATGCAAACATACCACGTCAAAGATTCCTTGTGAAGATAAACTTTGGATGTCTATGGAATTTCACCATCTTTGGGCACCAGAAGGGTATTGATATACTAACTTGGCTGCACACAGACATGAACTACAATAAATGAGATTTTCTTTCTGTTTTCCTTTCTTTCTTTTTCTTTTTTTTTTTTTGGCACAAGAGAATTACTCATTCTTGAGTCTTCTCTGTGTCTATACTTCAGTCTTTAATTAAGGAAAATGTTTTCAAATTCGAGATAGATAACTGAAAAAGCTCAAAGCTAATTTCAACAGAACTTATATATTTGTAGATTGCACTAATAAGAATCAATAACGCAGTCATCATAACCTATGCAGAGTAAGTTATCAACTGTAACTAAATTTATTCACTCACAAGGTTTCTCAAACAATTATGAGAATTTCTATAAGTACGATTCAGAGCATCTGTAATAGCAGTAACAAAGGATGATGCAGAGAAGCCAATATTTCTTCATTGGTCGTTTGCCAGGCCCTCACGATCCAACTAGCAGAGGGAACAAGTCTCTCTAAGTGAAAAGGATCACTATGCTTTATTGGTTCTGAAATAAGCTTCCGCATGAAGTACACACTAACATTGCTCGGTTGTTTCCTCAGTATGGAATACAAAGACAACAGCACAACACATATAGCTATATTGATTCCGGCAGAAGTTAAAAGAGCTCCAATGTCCATCTCAGTTCCCTCTAACCTTTTATTCAAGCTTAAGAAATTCAATAACTAAAGCACTGAACCGAGAAAGGACATGTCAATATTACTTCCAATTTGCTCAAAACAGAGTTCTTTTGATGACTACTAATGCAGAAAGTAGTTTGGCTCAATCTGAAACAGAATCAAGTGCTGCAAAATGGATCTGGGAATTTTCATAGTTCAGAAACCAAAATTTAAAACCATTCTCTTAGATCAAATCTCAAAAAAGAAAAAAAAAACGAAGAAAAACTTCAATAAAATTTCAAGTAAGAAAAACAATGCTTAAACTAAACGCAGACGAAAAACATCATCAAACTTTAAAAAATTAATAAAACCCCTAAATAAAAGTTGTCTTTAACTCTAATTTTCTTTCTAATAGAGCTACCGAAAATTTTCAACTATCTTTTTCCTACCTGACTAAATTTCCAAACCATTTCTTCTTCTTTTTCCTTTCGATGAATCTCTATATTTCCAAGGCAAAAGATTATACAAAAACTGTAAGTAAAAAAAATAAAATAAAAATTGCTCCTAACAATTAGTTCAAGAAGGAAACTCAAACGAAATTAAATCAATTTAGTCAAACAACCTAGGAAAAAAATAAAGATTAAATAAACTGAAAGTACCTGGGCAAATATCAGAGGCCAAAAAAGTGTAAGAACTTTGAAAAGGTTCCCAACGCAAAGAGATTCTGAAGCAAAATGGTTGGCTTAAAAAAGTAGGGAACTAAATACATAAGAAAATTGTGAGTTATCACTTGTACGCCAAATGCTATGCTTTTCCTTCAACTTCAAATAAAAACAAAAATAAAATTCGACCAATTTGCTGACAGAGAAAGAAATCAAGAGCCCTAATTCGGAAATAAATTTTTATAAAAGATTGTATTATCTTCAAAGAATTTCATTTATTGACAAAAAAATTTAGTTCATACACACGCAAAAAAGAGTTTATAGTTTTTCTATTAGGGAAGAAGATTCGACGGCGGAGATTGCTGCCTCTCGTCGTCCTCATACATTTGGTGTTGTTGGAAATGGGAAATTTCGGGGCAAATTTTCAGAGTAAAAGGAAAAAGAATTAAGTACAAACTTTTACTTGGGGGATTTAGGGCACGCGACAGAAATGGGAAGAAGACGGAATAATGGGCGGGTAATAAAAAATTAATGGTCTTTTGCGGCATTTTCATAAAAAAATTAAATTTTGAATATTAAATTTTTTAACTGAAATATGGATTAAATATTAAATATTAAATTTTTAAGTTTTTTATTTTTAAATTTTTTATTTTTTTATTTTTAATTTTTAATTTTTTTGAATATTTTTATAATTTTTAAATTAACATATAAAACACAAAAGGAAACTTTAATAGAAATAAAATGGAATCGGTGAATTAAAAAAAATATAAAATGACAAAGCAATACAAGTATTATTCTTTTAAGTATAAATACATCAATATATTTTTATATTGAATAAATATAAATATTTATATATGCAATATAATTGTGTTAATAATTTACAAGAACTGGATCAAATTAAAGTTCATGCATGTATACAATTGCACACTAAACCATTGTTCACGTATGCTTTTCGGATTTAACCCATTTTGATATATATTTTTTAAAAATAATAATTTATATTTATCTTATTTAGATTTATATTATAAAAAAATCTAATATACACAAGTTAAGTAGTTCACCATATTTACCCCTAAACACTAAAAATTAAACCCCAAATCTTAAACCATAAACCCTAAATCCTAGCCATGAACATATATATACTTAATATCCATATGAAATTCATTTTTTAGATTTTAGGGTTTACAGTTTAAGAGTTTATGATTTATGGTTTATAGTTTAGGGTTTATAATTTACGATCTATAGTTTATGGGTTTAGAGGTTAGTTTTAAGGCTTGGGGTTTAAGGGTTAGGGTTTAGGGGTTGGAGTTTTAAGGGTTTATGATTTGAGATTTAAGGTCTGGTGTTTAAAGAGTTATTGATCAGTGTTTATAGTTTTAGGGATTTATGGTTAGAGATTTAAGGTTTGGGGGTTAAAAGATTATTGATTTAAGGGGTTAGGGTTTAAAGAAAGCCATAACGTTGATTTTAACAGCTTCGTAACTTAATTAAATGAAAACTTCTAATTAAATAGTTTAGTTATCAAAGTGTAACTTTTCATGATTAAGTAACTAAAATGAAATTAACTTTCCCATAGCTAAGTGAATGGTCTAGTTAATTTATATTGTTTATAAAGTCGGTTTTAGATATGATCAAAATAAAATCAAATTCAAAATAAAAATAAGACCTTATTTAATCTGTTACTTTACCATAAATTCGTTAGGGATTTAGGATGTCGAATTTGGGAATGGGTGATAATACTTTAGGGATTTAGGATGAGGAAGAAGGGGGAAATAGAACTGGGGAAAAACGGGAAAAATGTTAAGTGTATCAGGTGTGGGTAAAAAATAAGACAGCTAAACGACGAATTTTTTAACAAAATAATTTAACATTAGCAGCGTTTATAACCTAGCGCCACTAAAAATGCACCTATTGCGACGTTTAGGATTTTAGGGGTTATAGTTTAGTGTTTAGGGCTTGTTAGGGCTTAGAGGTTTACTATTTTAGGGGTTATAGATTAGTGTTTTATGTTTTTTTTGGGGTTTAGGTTTTTAGGAGTTACATGACTTTTAGTGGCGTTTTACCAAAAGCGCCGCTAATGCTCTGGTCTTTAGCGGCGTTTTACCAAAAGCGCCGCTAATGCTCTGGTTTTAGCGGCGTTTTAACAAAAAACGCCGCTATTGCTCTGTGTTTTATAATTTTTGCGGCGTTTTTTGATAAAACGCCGCTAAAAACGCCGCTAAAGCCCTATTTTCCTGTGGTGTTGGGATAGACCTGTCTAAGGCAACCTTAAACAGGTTAGGATAAACCATGTCTAAGGCAACCTTTAAAAAAGGTCGGAATAGACTCGTCTAAGGCAACCTTAAAAAGGTTGGGATAGACCATGTCTAAGGTAACTTTTAAAAAATGTTGGGATAGACCTGTTTAAAGCAACCTTAAAAAAGTTGGAATAGATATTATTTAAAACAACCTATAAAAAAGATTGGGATAGACACGTATAATATAATTTTTTTTCTATTTTTTATTATTTCAATATTAATATATTTTTATAAATATTTACAGTGAATAATGATAGTAATTGTGCTTTAAATACAACTAAAAAAATTTAAAATTTAAAATACAAAATTAAAATTAAAATTAAAATAAAGATTGAATATTCAATACAAAAATCGATCCAACAATCAAAATACACTAACATTTAGCTGAAATGTATATATACCACCAACATCAATGTACAAAAGTAAACAAATAAAGAAGTACCTAAGATGATGGACATTGATATTGATGTTGTAATACATAAAAGCTAATACAGTTTGAAACTGCAACTTTAATTCCAAGAAACGCTGTTGATCTCTTATTTCTATAAAGGTAGCACCAAGAAACTTCAATTCCTTTCGTTAAGTTTTCCTTCTCATAATCCTGTCCTGCAGCCTGCATTAAAGTAATAATAAGTTCGACATTGTAAGCCTGCAAGAAAGCCTGGTACGAAGATAAATGGACATAATTATATGAAGATAAATGAACGAACCTTGACAAAATCATTTGTAGACCATTTGCAGATATAAAAAAACATTCAGTAATGTTAACCAAGACCTACAAATAAGAATGCAACAGCAAGTCATTCAGAACTTGGCTAACCATTATAAAGTAAATAGAGCAACATAGTAAGGTTCAAGGTGGTAATGGTTACTTTTCTAATCCTACAAGGAGTAATAATTAGAACAAACATGACAAGATCTATATTTTGTAGCTTGTCACAGAATTTTTTTTTTTTTAAATGTTACTATATGTAGGTTTTCTCAGCCAGATTAACGAATGGTCTGTTTTGCCTTGTTGTAAAAATAAAATTTAAGTAACAATTAGAATCTTTTTTTAAATGTTACTGTATGCAGGTTTTCTCAGCTAGATTAACGAATTGTTAAATGACTACAAAACATTATCATGGAGAATATAAACACAAAAGAGAACTAAACGGCAATTTTGTAACAAACTGCACAAATAAAGCAAGTAAGCTGACATTATTCGTTAAATAATGATAAGAATTGATAGAGTTAGAACTGATGGTAACCCACAAATGGCTCGAAACAACCAAAAGGCACCATGGATATCAAAGCACAAAGCGGTATAATGACATCTGAATATTCTATACATTCAACTAAACTAAGACTAACTATTTAAACATCTATTTCTAGTATAGGATACGTAGTCTTTTGCTTTCTTTCTCACATCAAATCTGAAGCATACCAAGAAGGCAAAGATGCAAGTACCATCAAGGTTTGAAATAATCAAAACATCCACTAGATGATGAGTACTTACCTTCCAATTTTGGGACTAACATATTCCTATCAACCTGATGGACAACAATAATAGCCTATATAACAATAAACGGTTTCTATGTTAACAGAAGGAGAAACAAATCTATTACCTTGGAGAAAGTGACTTTCTTCTTGTACCATATAACTCTGCAAGGACAATAGATGGCGTGACAAAAATCTTCGCCATCTGATAAAATCCCACACTAGAAAATAAATTAAAAAAAGTCAAATCAAAAGGTCATCTAGGAGACATTGGTCAGATATCATTTAAACAGATTTAACAATCTAACCTGTTGTATTTCAAGCTAACATTAGCAAGACTAGTAGATAAAGATATAACAACACCAAGAGTAAACAAAGCCAAAGGGGTTGATTTTGAGGGTGGAGATGCAGGAAAAAGAGCAAAAGAATTCAAAATGGCCATCAATGCTCAGCTTACAGCATAGTGAATAAAAGTCAGAAACACAGGAAAATGGAATCCTACATTTTTAAGAACCTAAAAACACAAAGAGTATACCATCTCACATTACAATATATAAGATTATAACAAATAGTTTCTTTATATATCAAGAAATTTTGGCAACAAACCCATTTGTTCATGAAAATAATACCAACAGCAACCATAAAATTGAATGTAAGAGCGGCGATGGGACCACATATTCGTTGCTGTAGTCAATAGACAGTAATTATAGCAGTAGTCAGGGATACGGTTCACTGAAAATGCATACTCAAAGCAACATTGCTCAATTGAACGGAAAGATGAAAGCAATATTTACTTAAAGTTTACGCATACTTAAAAATAAAAATGTTTCAGACGAACTAACAATTAGAATCAGCAATATCTACAACATATAATTAAAATTTGGATAGTAATAATAAAAGAGAAGCAGCAAAAGAAGATCGTTTGCCTTGTTGCGGTTGCAGGCTTAACTGAGCCATAAAAGCATTAATCAACAAAAACAGAAGGCATAGGGTTGGGTGTTCAAAGTTCAAACTGTTAATAAATCCCAAACAAAAACATGAATGTAGAATTGTCTGTTTTGTTCTTCGACCAAATTATTAATTATGTCTACAACTCAAGATATGTCAGATCACATAAACACTTTGATTTAAGACCCAGAAAACAACAACAGATCTACAAATACCAGAAATAGAAAAATAACTTACCTTAAGTGAAATGAACAGCAGACAACTTGACTCGTAGAAAAGAAGAGCAACAATTGGAATGCAAAAGTGGAAGTGAGGATTAGCTTAGGGTTTAAAATTCAAAGCAAAAAGCTGATTTCCTGCGCGTTAGTGGGAAGTGGGACGCCAACCTTTTAAGAAACAAGATAAAAGCAAGGTTAAGTAAAATAGAGAATGGGAAAAGGGAAGAAAACCGCGGTGGGATTTCGGGGGGTGAGGGGAATTGACTTTGGAAAAAAGAAGGGATTTCAGGTTTGGGGGGAAATTTTTAGGGGAAAAATTTTAAAATAGCGCCATTTTTATTAAAATAAAATGATTTTTGTCAATCCAATTTTCTTCTTAATTGTTTCCATATTTGAAAGGTTTAATTATTTTGATGGAGATACATGATGGAAATCAAATAAATAATGCATACTTTACCCGGGTAAAGTATGCATTATTAGTGAATCTGCTAATACATACTTTATCCGGGTAAAATATGCATTATTAGTGAATCTGCTAAGACATACTTTATTCGAGTAAAGTATGCATTATTAGTGAATCTGCTAATACATACTTTATCCGAGTAAAGTATGCATTATTAGTGAATCTGCTAATACATATTTTATCCGGGTAAAGTATGCATAATTAGTGAATCTGCTAATACATACTTTATCCGGGTAAAGTATGCATACATTCTTAATTAATTTTGTTTCTCTAGAGATACATGAGTTAGTAATTTTTTTAATTTTAATATATATAAAGTTTATCTATTATCTCTTAAATAATTTAAACTTTAATGATAATTTTAATATATTAAAATTAATATTATCTCTTTTACAATTATATAAGAAATTATTTAATATATAAATTAAAAAACAATCAGTCATATACCAAAAAAACTTTAAAATTATTTTAAATAATAGTATTTTTAGTTTTTTTCATTTTTAACATATATTTTTTTACGTTTTTACTTTCAAATTTTGTCTACGTGTCGAAAAGAATACATGATGGACACTTGGATGATGGGTGAGAATACCAGGAGCAAAACGGCGCCGTTTAATTTAAAATAAAATGATTTTCTATGACATTTTTATCAAAACCCTAAAACCATAAGCCTTAAACCACAAACCCTAAACCTCAAGACCATAAAATCTTAAACCTTAAAATAATAGACCTTAAACTCCTAAACCACAAACCATAAAACCTTAAACCGTAATCATAACTATAGAAGCTAACACTGAAACCTTAAAGTTAAACTTATATCTCAATACAGTTCATATTAAAAAAATCTAAGATTAATCACAAACCCATAATCACAAAACCCCAAATCCATAATTATAAAACCCTAAAATCATAAACCCCAAACTCATAAATACAAAACCCTAAAACCTTAAACTATATAACCTATAATCCCTAAACCATAATCTTTAAGCACTAAACCTTAAACCCTAAACTAAATTGATTTTTTGCGGCATTTTTATTAAAAACCTTATTCACACTCGAAGCTATTTAGTTATTTTTAATATAAATATATATAATTATTCACAAACTGATGATGTAAAATTTTAAGAATATTCATATTTTAAACCCAAATTTTTGGTGCTACACATTCAAAAAAATTCGGAATTAAGGAAATTTGGGACATTACATCTTTATATAAAGAATTGGCCACAGCATATGCTGACAAGTGTATCCCAACACTTAGGAAAGTGTCGCCCCAAAACTGTCGTCTTAGGACTAGATAAAAGCTAACTCTTATTCAAGCGTTGTCTTAGGCATACATATCCCAACCCTTATACAAAGAGTTGGCCAAAGCGTAGTCTATCCCAACACTTAGAAAAGTGTCGCCACAAAAGTGTCGTCTTAGGACTAGACAAAAGCCAATTCTTATTCAAGCGTTGCTTTAGGCATACATATCCCAACCCTTATACAAAGAGTTGACCAAAGCATAGTTTATACCAACACTTAGGAAAGTGTCGCCACAAAAGTGTCGTCTTAGGACAACACAAAAGCCAACTCTTATTCAAGCGTTGCCTTAGGCATACATATACCAACCCTTAGGAAAATGTCACCACAAAAGTGTCGTCTTAGGACTACATAAAAGGCAACTCTTATTTAAGCATTGCTTTAGGCATACATCTCCCAACCCTTATACAAAGAGTTGGCTAAATCCCAGTCTATCCCTACACTTGCCCCAAAAGTGTCATCTTAGGACTATACTTTTGCCAACTCTTATTAAAGCGTTGCTTTAGGCTTGCATATCCCAACACTTATGAAAGAGTTGGCTAAAGCGTATTTTGGCCAGTCTATCCCAACACTTAGGAAAGTGTTGCCCCATAACTGTCGTATTAGGGCATTTTTGACGTAGTGGCACAAGGAAGGATTAGCACCCTCGTAACGCTCAAAATTGGTACCGAATTGATTATTTATTGTCCTAATGTCAAAATTTGAAAAGATTTTAAAACTTGAACAATTTAAAGTTGAAACTTGAGATTCTTTTGTTCCGAAAGTATACAAACATTACATCCAGCATGTTAGGACACGATGTTTTAAATCCTTGTAACTAAAATTATCTCATGATTTTGAAAATTTATTAAAATGATATTTGGTTATTTAGTCAAACGAAAAATCGCAACCCAGCATGTTAGGGCACTATTTCCCGAATTTCTAAACACCAAACATTGCCTTATTTAAGAAAAACTTTTTCAATTAAATGAAATATATTTTTTAAAACAATGAATAATATAGAATTTAATAAAAAAATAGTTTGATATAATACTAAAATTATTAAAAAAATAAAATATAAAAGAGAATTAAAAATCAAGGAAATAGGGATTAAATCAAAACAAAAAAGGTTGAAAACGAAAATGAACAAAGAATAAATAAGAACAAACCGTAGAAAATAAGAACGCAAGAGGGAGAGAAATTTGAGTGAATGCTCTTAAGAATTCTTATTGCTTCCCAAAACTCAAGTGATTTACAATGAAGGGAGAGGCCTCTATTTATAGTTAAGCCTCTCCAAATCCAACGGTACAGATCAATTACATCAACGGTTAAGATTAAAAGATATCTACAAATTAAATCTCCAAGATTACAAGATCATATCTTCAAGATTGCATACCATATCTAAGATTGCATATCCTTAAAGATTATATTTCCATATGATTCAAGCTTATAGATGAACCTTAAATCTTTTCAAGTAATGGACCATTCCGATTGGGCCAAATTATATGTTTGTAATTTTGTACTGGACTTGGACTTTGTTTTATTTTTATTTTTTGGGGGTTTATTATTTAAATACTGAAATGAGCCGGGCAAAATTGAGTGTTTACAAATGCCATTTCTGGAGCAATGAGTAAAGCATTAAGCTTATAAAATTCTGTTCCTCTGGACTGGGCATCAAACCTATGGTGCTCTAATTTTGTAGAAAAGTTGGTAATATTATATTTTGTATGTTTGTTTAGGGTGATTGTTAGATAAAAATTTATGTTCGGAATGAGTATGTTTAGATGTAAATGAGATATTTGTGCTTGTAAACTATCCGGGTTTGAGTTAAAAAAAACACATTTGACACAAATATTGTTAAGTCCATCTTAAACTTGAGCAACTTGAGTTATCGAGTGACTCGATTTTTTGTGACTTAATATTTTAGTAGTTTAAAAATTTAAAACTATTCTAATAAAACGAGTTTATTATGGTTCAATCATTACGTTAAATCAAGCTTGAATTTTAGAAATTAATTCCAATTTAGCTCGAGCCGGATTTTGAGCCAGGCTTCAGCTTCTTATGTCTTGAACTTTGCATTACACCTTTAAACATGTTTTAATTTTTTAGAAATAGTGAAATCAAGAGCTGCAAAAGGGCAAACGCAAAAGATATGAAAATCACGGAGATATGGAAAATATAATTCTAGAATTATATTTACTAAATGTAATAGAATACGTTTAATATATGCATAGTATACATATTCAAAATAATTTTTTGAGCAATAAGTATTAAATCAAATACAATTAATAATAATTTGAAAAACAAATTTAAGCTATTAAAATTCACTCTTCAAATTATCTAAATATTTTGATATATTTACCAAAACAAGTAAATTCAATGCTAAAATTTTGAAAACCTTAATGCAAATGAAATTCTTCTTATAAATTTCTCATCCAAACACACCCTAAAAGATATACATCTCCTTTTAAACCTTATTTTTAGAATTATTATTTTTTCTAATTTCTCATCTATAAAATAATGCGAAAATTGGAAGAAGGGTAAACCAAGGAGATCAGATTTCAACTAATTAATTAATAAAATTAATCCTCAGGTTTTCTTATAAAGCTTTACAATTTCCCCCTAAAAGCCTGCTGGTGAATTACCAAGCTCGGTCTCACATCATTGAATTTACTATGATCTTTCATCTTCGTTGCTTTGTCGAAATCCAATTCCAATCATCATCTTTAAAACATATGATACTCTAATTTTGTAGAAAAGTTAGTAACATATGATATTTGATTGCATGAATGTGTGTTTTGGGTGATTGTTAGAAACTAATTTATGTTTAATAGGAGTATGTTTAGGGTGTAAATGAGATATTTGTGCTTACAAACTATTCAAATTTTAATTAAAAAAATACAGATTCTACGTAATTATTATTAAATCAAACTTAAACTCAAACAAATTGAGTGAATCGATTTTTTGTGTCTTAAAGCTTAGTAGCTTAAGAACTTGAAATAAGTCTAATTTATTATGGTTCAATTTTTATGCTGAATTGAGCTTGAATTTTAGAAATTAATTCTAATTCAACTCGATGTGAGTGAAGCTAAAGCTTCTTACTCATGAACTTTGCATTACACCCTTAAAGCATGTTTTAACTATTTAGAAACAGTGAAGAAGATTGATTTGTAAATGAGAGTGGGTGGCTCATCATGAAGAAGCAGAGTGCAATATATAGTTTTAGAATAATGATATTATCGTATTCTATCACTGTCATGGGCCTCTACTTGGGGTTGGTCTTTATGGTCAATATATTTTCTACTCGTAGAATAAAAAAAAGTATGATTTTTACCTAAAAGTATGCGTCAACTGGTTCAGACTTATAAAAGTGATGTGGGTACCATTTGCATGGCCCTCCGCTCCGTAACGTATCTCATATATGTTGTTTACTTTATTAAACATTGATTTCGTATATAATAAAATGATAATGGGTGACTTCAAAGTAAACTCTGGATAGTTTCAGTAGGAACACCCATTCACAATTATTGTTTCAATTAGGAACACCCATTCACAATGAAATATGCTTTACACTTTTGGTCTTTCATTTCAAAATACTTTTTGGGTAGCTCCATCAACATGAAACAGTTTCCCAATTGATGAAAATGATTCGTGTTTGAGTGCTCGGTTCGTCAACAAGAATTAGAGTGCAATATATAAGTAGCTTAGGAAGTATGATATTCTCCTATGTGAATTGGTTCAAGTCTGAAAGTCATGCAGCCACTACTCTGATGGGGCTGCTTTAGTTAGAAGCATGCACTTGGTGTTACTTTTATGGTCCATGTTACTTTTTCTATAGGGCGTGAGTTTGGATGGGCGATTGGGCGTGGTTGATAAAGGATGAGATGGATAAATACGGAAGCGGATCGTAAAGTTTGTCAAAGTCGCGGATTTAACTTAGGGCTCTAGAGTTTCGAAAAGAAACTTGGATTTTGATACAACTTGAAACAAAATTGAATCCAAGTTAGATAAAACAATTAAAATAAATAACTAAAATAAAATGATAAATCAAAGATTAAAGAAGCAAATAAAGAAGATAAATGGAAAGATAGAACGTGGCGTGTAGAAGTTCTAAGAAGCCTTAGAAACACGAAGAATCCACAACCCCTTCAAGCGGCTCTAATTTCCCCTCCAAGATATAAACCTTGGCAAGAAAAAGTTTGAAGATGATCCCCACAATCTAAAAAGATTGTTAAAACTCTTCTAAAAGGAACTCAAGAGAAATTCTTAAAAAGAAAAATCCAGAGAGAATTTATTAACTCAAAAAGAGAAACAGAATAATAATGAATTGTCTATTTTATGTACAATACAAATGCCTATATATAGGCTAGCTAAATAAATCTAAATAAAACTCCTAAGTATACTAGAACTCTAATTTTTATCTAAACAAGAAGTAGTTTTAATCTAATAAATTTCACCCCCTTCATGCATGTATCATTCTCCCTTTCTTCAAAAAGATCCGTCCTCGAATCTTGTCTTTGATCAAGTCCTGCTTTGATTTGCTTAGCCTTTGACATTGTTGTTGGGCATTGAGTTAGTGTGAACCCATCACATTCATGGATCTGAAATTGTCACTACAGGAAAATAGGGCTTTAGCGGCGTTTCTGCACAAATTGTAAAACACATAGCAATAGCGGCGTTTTACCAAAAACGCCACTAAAAACAGAGCAATAGCGGCGTTTTAGTAAAAAACGCCGCGAAAAACAGAGAATTAGCGGCGCTTTTGGCAAAACGCCGCTAAAAGTCATATAACCCCTAAACCCAAAAAAATCATAAACACTAATCTATAACCCCTAAAACAATAATTATTAAAATTTATGGTTATACAATATATTAAATATTTTCTTATATAATCGTAAAAGAGATAGTATTGAATTTAAAATATCGAATTAATTATCATTATAGTTTATGGTTTATGGTTTAAGATATATAGTTTAGGGTTTAAGATTTTTGAGTTAACTATGGTTCAAGATATATGGTTTAGGGTTTAAGGTTTAGGAGTTAACTAGTATTTGAAGGTTTATGATGAATTATGGGTTTAGGGATTATAATTTAGGGTTTAGGGGTTAGGGTTGGAGTTTAAGGTGTAAGGGTTTGGGGTTAAGGGTTAAGGGTTTAGAGTTTAGAAAAATAATAATAATTAAAAATATTTAACTTGTTTATATTTAAAAAATTAAAAAATATCAAATGAAAATAACATGAATATATTTATAAAAAAATTAAAACAATATCATTAGGTTTAAGTAAATTTACGTTAACTATTTATAAATTTAATTGGAAATTTAACTTAAACGGGGTCGTTTTCTTTTTGAAATGTTTTCTTTTTCTCATGCCCGACACTAAAATCCCTAATTTTTAAAGTCATTGAATATATATTAATAAAAAAATATGATTGTTTAACTTAAACATGATTGTGCTTTAAGCATGATATTAATATATTTTATTTTTATTCAAGTCTCACTTCATTCAATATATGAGCCTAAAATTTTATCTAAGTATGCCCATATTAATAAAAGGCTTAACCTAAACCCAATTTAATATATATATTCATATTATTTTTAATTTAATATTTAATATCCTATATATGTAATTGTATTTAAATTTTTAATTTATATTTATTAAAATTTTATATGTAATTGTATTAGCATTTTTTAATGTTGACATTGTTACTAAAAACATGGTCCCTGGTGAAGCAAGGTTAAAAACACCAGTTAAATCAAATTGTTAGTTGTTAGGATTTTGTCCTTCTTATAATTTACAAAAAATAAAATAAAATCAAATTATCAGTATAAAACATGTCAAAATTAATTCTTAATGTAAATAAAAAATTAATTAACATTAAAAATTTGGCAATATTTAATAACATAGGTTATTCAATAATTAATTCTTGCCAAATTTGATATTTTCCCTTCTATAAAATGAATAACATAATTAAATTTAAGAACATATTTGTTGTGTTTCCATATTAGTTCTTGTGAAAATTAATTCAATCCGACTAATTTTAATTCAAGTTAAAAATAAACTCTTGCTAAAATTTATTCAAGTTAGGAATTAATATGTATTTTTAATTCACATTAAAAATTATTTTTTCCAAAATTAATTAGTTAAATCGGTAATAATACGAAAAAAATATCAAGAAATTAATAATAGTTGTATTGTGTAATTTTCATTTTATGTTTTAGGATATGAAAAATGCATGCCAAATGTCAATTTTTTACGTTGCCGTATCAACAACTTACCATAATTGGTTGAATAGAAGGCAACGAATTAAACTTAAATTGCACCAAATTAAAATTCATGTATACAATTACACATTAAATCAATGTTAATGTATAATTGGATCAAACTTAAATTGCAACCGAATATAGGCCCAAATAGGTTGGACACTATTGGACTGTAGAAGAGTATTTATATTCTTGAAATATGGGCTAGACCCGGGGATAGCAAACAAAATATAATTGTTTTTTCAATTTAAAAAAAATGAAAAACCCAAACCCTAAAATATCTCTGCGGGAGAGCATCAAACATGGAAAGAGTTTTCAAATTTGCCACTATTCGTACCTGAGTCAGTGTTTTTTCCTGTCTTCTTTTCATCTCTTTGTTTCAAAGAGCGGGAAACGAAGAAAAGCCTAAAGTTAGGGGCTTTGTGTTTTTTTTCTTCGAGTGATGGCGAATGTAGCAGTGGATAAAGATCAACAATGGCTAATGAATTTCCGTTTAAGGTAAGTCGGAAATCTTAGTAATGCTTTCCTTTTTATTGTGTTTCCATTTATTGTTTTATATATACGTTTTTTTTATCACAGAAAAAGAAGTTTGAAGTTGTTCAATGTAATGCTACTATAAATAAAGGTTTCTGTATTTGTATTGATTTTAAACTCTTTTTTTTGGGGGGGTTATATAATGTTAACTTTCGATGGCGTTCTTTGGTTTGTTCATCTTTGTTTCATTGGAGAGCTGATAGGTGAGTTAGTGTATTTTCTTTATTTTTTATGTTTATTTTATATATAAATTAATATTTGAATCTCACTGTTTTCTGTTTGTTTCTCGGGATTTTGCTTCTCGGTTTTCTTCCTTCCCAAATATCCTTTCTTTTTTCAAAATTTTCTCTTCTTCGTCCTCACACTTTCTGGGATTTTTATTCCGTTGTTATCAGTTTTCTTTATCAACTTTTTTTAATGATTTTATAATATTACAGGAATTGTTGTGTAAATTAGAAAGAGTGAGAGCTTTCAATTGTCATATCGATTCACGCAAACACAATAAGAAGTGAGGAGGAAGTTAACAGAGGTGAAATTTTGTGTTTGTTTTGTAAGAGGTACGTACATTTGTCGACCTTTTTTTTTTTTCTGTTAGCTGCAGAATTTCTTTACCCATTTAATTAGGCTAATTTGTTGATATATGCCGAAAATTTTGAAATTTATCTATTCATGTCAGAGTAAAAACGCGCCCTATAAGACGCGTTTTCAAGTAAACGGTAACAAATCATCGAATGGTCACAATTCCAACAATCATAGGATTCTAATAACCATATTTTTCCTTATATAAACTCATTCTTTTCTTTACAATTTCCTTCTTTCTTTTTCTAAATTATTTTCCTTTGAAATGTTAGTCTGATACTCGCCTGCTTTGATCGTAATTTTAAAACTTGCTAATGGTAACTAGTTGGTCTGCTGTACGCTAGATTAACAAGAGAAACAATGTTTTTGAAGTATTATTAAATATACATTGATAGATAACAAATTGCATGATGTTACTTTTAGTGTTACATTTTGAATTTTTTTTGTTCATTTTTAATCAATCGTAACTTTTTTTAGGTTTACTTTATAGTGAGATTTTAAGAAGCAAAAGTATCAAGGAAATGGAACCTTAATTGTCAAACTTGTTGAAAAAATAAATAATTCGTAAAAAAGTGTATTTAAATAGTAATTTTTAACATAATTCATAAAATATTCAATAAAAAAACATTCCAGACGAATAGACACTAGAAAGCTACTTCTAACAAAAGTAACTGACAACTAGTAATCTTTATTTGTATGATTATTGTTTTTGTTTTTCTTTCCTCTAAACATAAGTTGAAAGGGGTTGAGAATATTGTGACCTTTATTTGATATTTGTGAATTGTGACATAGTTTGACTCAAATATTGTAAGGTAGGATTTTAACTTGTATCCTCTAGAAAAGGATTTTACTTGAATTGAACAAAAAAAAAAAGAGTTCAAAACATCAATTCTTTGATCTCTTTTCAAGGTACCATTTTACTTGTGTGCTGTGGACCATTTTCTTCAATTTTATGGAGGTTTTTGTCCAAGTATTAGTTAGTTTTATGTGGGTTGTTTTGCTGCAGCTTAAACCAGGTTTGAGCTACTATGCAAAAGATCCACAGGCTGCTGCAAATTCATTAACTTCTCTTCTTGACAAGGCAGAAAGTGTTGTTCCGCTAGATTTACGATCAAAGACTGCTGTGAGAGTTGGGGTAGGTATTACGTTCATGCGTTATGCATTCTAAGCCTTTTAATTTGCTGAACAATGGGGCTATCTGTGTAGGCAACTGCTGGTCTGAGGGCATTAGGAGGCGAGGCATTTGATAAAATTTGCAATCGGTAATTTTATTTTCGGATACATGTTTGTTATGGCCACAGCATTTACTTTACCATTTCCTCAAGCTAGTGCAATTTAAATATGTATTTAGGTTAGGGAACTTTTGAAAAGTAGAAGCACCCTTAAATCCGAGGCAAATGGGGTCAAAATTCTGGACGGCTCTCAAGAAGGTTCTTATGAGTGGGTATGATATGCTGAATTTTCTTGTACTTTTATACTTTGCTTTTACTTTGCATACTGTAACTGGGGTTAGAGTATCTTGGCGTCCCTATATTATAGCTAAAATGCAATTTAATCCTTGTATTATAGAACCGAGTAATTTAATCTTTAAACATTTGATATAGGCGCAAACAAGTAAAATTGATAACAATATTGATGTAAAATTATTTAAATGCTGATGTGGACTTTTCTTCTCAAATCTTACATGGTACATGAGTTGTACATGAGTTGAAATCCGACAATATGTATGTTCTTAATTGAAAAAATGTTGCTACTTCAGTTCCATCTAGAGATCAATATTTTTGTCAGATTTCGGGGGTCTATGCTAGCTTTTAGATGGTTTCCCGTTAACATTGCTATCAATTTTACTTATTTCTCCAATGTCAAACATGGAAAAGATTGAAGGACTCAATTCTGTAATATAGTGGATTAAATTGTACTTTTGACTAAGTACAAGGACTGCTTGATATTTTAATCTTATAACTGGTCAACATGATCAGTCTTGCTTGAGATGCTTTCATGGTGGTGCCGGAGCCAATTGGAGAAATCTGAGGGGTTTCTCTGGGGTAACTTAGGGAAACTAGAATAAAGTATTTACGTGCTGTTAGGGCTAGGTTCCGTTGTAATTTTTCCTACTGATGGAGCCAATGGACCTAATTTGGACTTTCTTAACCTCCATCTTCTTTTATAGGTGACAATAAATTACCTACTAGGGAATTTGGGAAGGACATATCAAGACACAGTTGGCATAGTTGATCTTGGTGGTGGATCTGTTCAAATGGCGTATGCCATCTCCAAGAATGCTGCTTCAAGAGCTCCAAGTTTACCAGCTGGACAGGACAATTATGTAAATGAAATGTATCTCAAGGGATCAAAATATTACCTCTATGTACACAGGTACTCTCCATTTTAACAAAATAGGATTCTGTTAATGATTTGAAATTGAATATAAAGAGAAATCTTAATGGCTTGTGATTCCTTAAGCAGTCTTATCAGACAGGTCTCTATTCAGTCATTTGTATAATCTTTATATTTTAGTTGTATACTTATGGCTTTCTTGTGTACAGTTATTTGCACTATGGCTTACTGGCAGCTCGAGCAGAAATTTTGAAGGCCACTGAAGATTCTGGCAACCCTTGCATCTTGGAGGGTTTTGATGGTATGTTTGAATTTCTTTGGTTGCAACCAACACTATAAAGTGCTGCTTTTTTTAAATATATATATATATATATATGTGTGTGTGTGTATTTGGGCTGCAAATGGCAGGCACGATTTATGAATTCAGTAACTAAGTTTATAGCTACGACGATTGAAAATATGGTAATTGTCTGTATTTGCTTCCTACTGCTAACTGTATTCATCTCTCTATTCTGAAACTTTGAATGCACTGAATAATGGAATAGTTCGAATATTACCGGATTTAAGAGAAATTAATGTTTCTTTAACAATTATATTTGTTTGTTTGTTTTCATTTAATAGAAATTAATGCTTTGGATTTAGTCTAAAATCTCTCATTTCACCTTTTCCCACACTGTTGCTTAAATTTACTGCTGCAGCCTTGAGGAATCCCCAATCCCATCTCCATCACTCTCCATGCATTAATTCCTATAGCAATATCAAGGGTGGCAAGTTTAATTGACACATGACTTCTTTTGAGCTGTTTGTTTTTCAGGTTGACCAGCTAATTGGAAAAGATCATCTTTTCAAACGCAGTATTATTATTTTGATCAAGGCCTGGTGCTATTACGAGAGCGGGATCCTTGGTGCACACCATGGCTTGATTTCTACATATGCATTAGAAACAATGATTTTATATATCATTAATGTCTTTCATTCATCCTCATTTTGTTCTATTTGTATTGTTGAAAAAACCCAATACTTTTAGGTTTGACAAGAGACCCAGCAAAGCAGGTATTTCTCCCGTTAGCTGGTTGTCCGACATATCAACTAATATAAGTTTAGAACAAGCAGATAAATTGGAAGGAATTTCACCACTGATGGAGTTATTCGCCAGGTTTAATGCTTCTAGTCTTCTTAAACCACCGATCTCTTGAGGAATTTGGTTGTAGAAGCTGTTGCCCACAAGATCCAACTCCCTGAGGAAGCTCAAATTTCCAATATAGGGTGACAATGATCTAGAGAGTTTGAGGATTCGAAGTTTCAGCTTGGTGACTCTTCGATGCTTGCGACCGCATGTAACACCGATCCACTGACAGAAGTGAATAGAGCTATTCCAAGACTCCATAATGTTGAGTTGATCACCAGTTATCTTGGCTTTGAACTGGAGTACAGCTTGTTGATCAGAGTCATTCCCTCTAACTGCAGGGCTTGTTGTTGTTAAACTAACCAAGCTAAAACCCTGCAAGTTGAAGAATGAGAGAAGAATCACAAGGAAAAAAGAGCTGGACGGTTGAAAATGTTTTTTTGATGGCTCCATCAACTTGAAACAAATTGCTAAATGAAAAGGTTGATTTGTATTTGATTGTGTGGCTCATCAACAAGAACCAGGGTGCAATATATAAGTAGTTTTCCAACTATGGAATTTCAGTGGCAAAGAATTTGGGATTCCCTAAATGTGGAGATTGATTGTTTCAAATCATCCGACAAACTGATTATATGATTAAGAAAATCAGTCCAGTTCAGTGCAGTTCATCAATTATAAACCCTTTTCTTCCATCAACTAATCAATCAAAGACCTCCCTGGCATTAGATGATGATGGAGGCTGACTCGTATACCGTAACAAAGACTTTGATAACTGATTGGGTAGCTGTTGAAGACTTTGAAATTTATGCATCTTCTGCAAATAGATGTAGAAGATATGAGATCGAAAGATATCTAAGGTTAGTGCCATGTGAATAGCACAAGACATTGAGTGGGTTGTTAGTAATGATTATGAAGAACAACTCCCCAAGTCTTGCACTATTAAAAGAGTTGACAGGAAATTTAAGCCAAGGCATTCAATTGGTCAATGGTTGAAGCATTTGGCAAAAACTACACCAAGGAGTCCGAATAAACTTTGATTGAAACTCTGAAATGGGCAACTCGCTAACAAAGAAAACAAATTACAAGAGTAGTCATCGAACTATTCAATTTGTTCTGTTTTATCATCTAACTATTAATTTTTTTTCGTTTCAGTCTTTCAACTTTTTAAAATTAAATATTTTAGTTACTCTTCCCTTAGTTGCCTAATAAAAGTCTAACGTGAGCTCTGTTTTATTAGCTTAATAAAAAATTTAGCCCTCCCATGTTTATACATTTTACTAATTAGAGTTTAAATATAAAAAATTTGACAAATTTATCCCACAATGTTTCCAAGATTTATCATTTTAGTCCTAATCCTATAAATTTATAAAAAAAATTAAAAATGTTATTTTAAACATTGATAATGGTAATAGAATGATTGAAAAATAAGAAAAAAAAGAACACACAAATTTTATGTGGAAACCCTTTCGGGTAAAAATCATGGACAGAGGATAAGAAATTCACTAACGTGGAAAAACTAATGATTCAAGAGGAGTTTCGACTACATTTATTTAAAGGTTGAAAAACCTTATTTGAATCAATGTTAAGTAGAATAAGTGTAGTTCTATACGTATTCTACTTGTGCGGCATGGTTTGTATCGCGGGGTCGGGTTACAACCCCAGTCAAGTATTATGCTTAATGGGGATCTGTGGTGGGCTTTGGCCTTTCACCCCCACAAACCCCCTTATTTTGTCACTGTATTTTATTTCTTTAACAAGTGATGTGATTCAGATCACACAACTCTGACAAAAAAAATTAAAAAAGTATAAAAATATTTTAAAGATTTTTGTGCCCCAAAAGACTTTCAATAATATCTACCTTTTTGTTCTTTCCTTCATTCAATTGACGAAGTTTGAAATATCAAATGCCATGGCTTTGACCTACAATAAAAATACGATAACACTAAAGTTTGAAATTGGTATTTTTTTCTGTAGCAAAGAGTAAAGCCATCAAAGTTGGTGTCGTCAACCCAACCATTTTTCCGAGTTTATAAATTTGTTAATTTCAAGCTTCTTTTTGGGGTTTAATTAGACATTTGAGGTGAACTAATGTAGCAGAAGAAAAAGCGGACTAAATTAAAAGAGATTGAGTAAAAAATAACTTTAATTTCTAAGTTTTTCGTATGTTTGGCTGATGAGAAAAAGTAAATATAAATTATAATAAAGCAAATATAAATTAAAATTTTAAAAACTAAATATAAAAATATTTTTAAATATATATTTATAATTTTTAGAATTAGAACTAAAATGATAAATTTCTTGATTTTTTTTAAGACTTAGGAACAGATTGATAGAATATATAAATATTGCAAGACTAAATTTATTATTAAGATAATAAAAAAGCCCACGTTAGACTTCTGTTACTATTTAACTAAAATATTTGATTTCACAAAATTAAGAAACTAATAGTTAGGTGACCAAAATAAAGATTTGAATAATTGAGTGACTATTGTTGTAATTTGTCCTATTTTTATTTGCATTTAATAAGTTAAAACTTTTGAATTAATGTACAAATTTGTCACTATGCTTTATATATATATACAAAGATGATTCCAACCATTAATATATTTTATTTGATTGATATTTGTCATTGTACTTTTAAGTTGTGATAAATTTACTATTATAATTTAATACTTAAAATAATAAATTGATATATTATCAATAATTAATAAAAAACAATTATTCATAAAAAGTAAATTTAACATTTTAATTTTTTATTTTTCAAGTTTTTCTTTTAATATTATATTTTAAAAATTTTATTATTTCAAATAGTGTACTTTAATAGTTAATAATAAGTTAATTTATAAAATATTAAAATATAAAAAATAATTTAGAATTTTATGTGATAAATATTAAATAAAATTCTAAATTAATTTTTTTATATTTTATAAATCAACTTATTATTAACTATTAAAATAAAATATTTGAAATAATATTTTTTTGTTAAATTTTATTTCCAGATCATCAAAACAAATATTAATTGGTAAAATGAATTAAAAATCAAGATTAGTAACAAAATTTAGTAAAATTCAAAGTTAATAGGAAAAATTCAATTACATAAAACTCTACCACATGGGCGTAGCGCGTAACAAGCAAAAATATTTCCGTTTGCATAAATGATGATTCACACTCAAAACAAAAGAATAAGCTGATACCTTACTACTAAATTAATAGACTTATTTTATCATTAGTTGCATGAAAATTTTATTTAAACTAGACTTTCAAGGGACAAAAATAACAAAAATTTAAAAGAAAACATTTAAACCTAAAACTTTACACACATAAACAACACACTTAACCACTAAAATAGATCACTTTACTTTACATAATTTTTATAACCATAATTCAAAAAGTAAATATGATTATTCTTGATTTCACTAACTTATTTTTTACTAACTCAGTTTTCGGGATGTGACACACCTATTGATAAATGTTGTTTAAATTTTGAATAAAAAAATGGTATTCCAAAAATAGGAAGACATATTGGTAAGAACAAAAGAAAGGCATATAGATTGAAAGAGCACAATTCAAAATTTAATCAATATATTGACAATGATTGTTTAGATATATTCATGAAAGCTCAATCAGATTTAAATCACATAAAAACAAATACACGTGTAATTAATTTAATAATGTGCTTACTAAGGGTGAGTATTCGATCGAGTCGAGTTGAATCGAGTTAAAAAATTTTGAATTAGTTGAGTTGATGAATCCTATTTTAGCACCGAACTCAATTTGATTTTTTTTCGAATCGTATCGAATCGAGTTAAAAAATTTCGAGTCAAGTCGAGTCGAGTTAACGAATCCTATTATTTATACTCAATGTTGCATTTAAATGAACCGATTATTTAACTAGTAAATGAAGTATAAATTATTTAACTACAAAAAAAATATAATAGTTTTACCTTTTAACTTAATGAGTAAACATTTTGCAAAACAAAGTAATTTTACCTTTTAATTTAATAGTTTTAACTTTTAACTTTAGAAAAGGTAAACATTTATCAAAATGACGTAGTTTTGCCTTTTCTTATTCGAATTTTCGGATAACTCAATTTGTGTAATTCATATTCGAGTTAAACTGAAAAACTTAATTTTTTATTAGAGTTGATCCAAATAACTTGATTAACTCAAATAACTCGAACTATTTAATTCAAAATTTAAAAATTTGATCGAGTTTTTTGAATCGAATCAGATTTTGCTCACCCCTACGCTTAACTGACATATTTTTGATGATTAATTTTAATTAATTTTTGAAGATGAAGCTTTTAATTTTAGTGTTTATTGTTCAATTTTTATGTTAGTACAAATTAAATTCAAAATATTGATAACAAGGGAAAATAAAGAGTTACATACAAAATTTGGGCATGAAAGTAATATTTTGACATACCAGACTTTCTAAATTTTAAGATTATTTTATTTTATTATTTATTTTTATTTAAATATTATTTATAAAGATATTTTATTAGGAACTTAGCTAGCATTAGCTTTTATATTTTATCCTTATTTTATTTAAGAAAATGTTTAATTTTATCTTAAAGAAGTTAAATAAGAGTAGGAAACTTGTATTTGATTCTACTTTTACCCAAAATCTCTAATTATTTCACATACAACCAAATAGAGAAGGAAAAAGAAATTCAGATGGGTAATTTCAACAAATTATATTAAGGGTAAATCACATGGTGAACCAAATTTAGTAAATTTTTATTTTGTTCATCGAAATAAAAGAAATTCAAATTTAACAATGTCATTAAATAGTTTTATCTTTTAGCCATCCAATTTTAATAATATTTCATTTTAATCACTCACCGTTAACTTAGTAAACACCTATATTACTGTAGACGGCAACAACCGAGTCAAATTCAACAATTAACACAGCTTATCATACACCTCGAGAGCCATTTCGATCGCCTTGTGTTATGCAAAAACAGAGCAAGGATGTAACCATGATCATAAAACAAGCTTGCCAATTTCAACAGCATAAACTTCCCATGAATAGCCATTGATTGACATATTCAATAACATTATTGATACAATAAGATCCAGAATAGAATTACAACATTGTTACTTAAGTCTGATTTAACGATGATCTAGTACTGGAAAAACTCCATATCTATTCTCTTTAATTTCTTTAAGTGGAAATGTGAACAAAAGAGAATAGCGAGCACTTTACCAGACCTATGCATCTCAAGTCATCCATACAATACCTTAGATACCTGCAACTTAAGAAGCAAGGATTTACTTAAAGCACATCATGTCATCGGAGAAGTAGTCGAAATGTGCCTTAAGTGATGAAATGATCGAGTATTTTGCTATGATAAGAAGACATTATTACCTGTTGGTTTAGCATCATATGCAGTTTTAATCCCACGACGCAATCGAGTTGGACGGAGAAGCTTGTCTCTAATAGAACAAAGCTTGGTAACAACATCACTCATGTCCATCCGGTCACTCGGTGATTCAGCAGAACAAGTGAGTCCTATTTTGAATATTGAATTCAAGCATTGAAGATATTCGTCATTTCCCAGGTTGTTTTCATTAAGAGTGATGTCAGCTACTGTTCCTCCTCTGACACTTTCTTGAAGAAGAATGGGATCTATAATCTCAACCACTCGACTGGGCAAAGCTGCTTTGACAAAGTTGTGAAGACTTAAACCTTCTTTGAACCTTTCATTCGTTGGCCTTTTCCCTGTTAACATCTCTAACAAGAGGATGCCATAGCTATACACATCGCCATTTGTTGACAACTCGCTTCCCATGCCATATTCTATAATTAATTCGTCACAAAATACATATATTAATAATTGTAGTGGAAACCACTAAATATACAACAAGACTGCTTTTAGATGGATTTTTTTTTCTTTTAAATAATGAAAGAAATGAAAAAAGTGAACATACCAGGTGGAGCATAGCCGATAGTTCCTCTTAATCCAAGGGAGCCCGATTCATTAGCAGAATAGTTAAGCTCATCTCCAGAAAGGATTTTTGCTAAGCCGAAGTCACTGATATGGCCAACCATTTCTTCATCCAGTAGAATATTGCTTGGCTTGAGGTCACAATGAATTATTGATGTTCCGCAATAATGGTGCAAATATTCGAGTGCATGAGCAACATCTATGGCCACATTAACTCTTTGGAAAAAGTTCAGGTTTCTTATCGTCTTCGGTTCATTCATGCTGGTAGAGGGATACAACCAGTCCTCCAAGCTTCCATTTTCCATGAACTCATAAGCCAAGGCTTTAAAATCATTGCCTTTATGATCAATACCTGAAATGGCTGATAAAACCTTGACAAGATTCCGATGTCGAATGTTCTTCAAAGCCTCGCATTCAGCCAAAAAACTCCTAGAAGCTCCACTATGCAGAAGATGAAACACCTTTACTGCGATTACTTCTCCACTCTCCTCAAGAATTCCTTTGTATACGGAACCGAAACTTCCCGCACCAACCAAATTTTGTGTGGAGAATCCGTTAGTAGCCCTTAGGATGCTTTGGTATGATAATTGTAAAAGCCAATTTTCTTCACATATTTTTCTTGGATGCTGCTGTTTCTTCTTTCTAAACCACAAGACAAGGAGACAAGTGAAAACCAAAGCCACTCCTAACATCACAACAATGATTGAAATTTTTAATTTCACAGAAGTGGTTGATGATGTTTTTGAGTTGCATCTTGATAAGTGTAACTCAGGGATGCCTCCACAAAGCTTATTGTTTCCCTCAACAAAAATAGCACTGGCATTTTTAAAGACTCTTTCACTTGGTATCACTCCATCAAAATCATTGAAAGAGAGATTTAAATATTTTAATGCCCCAAAGGTCACAAAAAATTCTGGAATCCCACCTGAAAGATTATTATCTGACAGATCTAATTGCACAAGAGCTCTCAATGAACTCCAAGATGAAGGAATGGGCCCTTCAAATAAATTGCCATCCAAGGACAACGTCTCTAGACTTACACAACTACCAAGGTTGCTAGGGAGCAAACCAGATAACCTATTTTGGGAACAATAGAATCGGCCTAGATTTTTCAGTTTTTCTACTTCACCAGGAAGCTCACCGGTCAAATAATTTGAAGATAAGTCAAGCCAAATGGACAAAGATTGGAGTCGAAGTACTTCATGGGGTATTGATCCACTAAGATTGTTATCAGAAAGGTCCAATAAAAGCAAATTTTGGCAATTACCTACACTAATAGGAATGCTTCCTTGAAGATTGTTTTCATCTAAAGCAAGTTTGATTAACATTGTTAAATTTCCAATAGAATTAGGAATAGTCCCAGAGAGAAAATTAGTATAAGCAAAAAATATATTCAGATTCTGAAGCCTCCCAATTTCAAAGGGAATGGGACCTGATAGTTGATTTTCTAATACCGATAGCACCTCCAAATTAATGAGATTTCCAATCCCATTCGGGATTCTTCCCATTATTTTGTTCTGTTCAATTACTAAATGTAAAAGGGTGGTAGAAAAATTGCTAATGCATTCAGGTAATTCCCCTCCAAAATTACTGGTGCCTATATATAGAAATTTTAATTTGGTAGCATTGACTAAACTGCAAAGAAACTTCAAGTCACCTTCTTTCCCATGCCCAAAATGGTTTTTGCCTAGTCCAAGATTAACTAGCTTATCCAACTTCTCTAACGAAGGCACATTTCCACTTAGTCTGTTATCATTAAATAAAAGTACGTTCAGATTTGAGGCATTGGACATTGAAATCGGGATTTGTCCTGAGATTTGGTTCCCCACTACAGAAAAGAACTCAATAGATGGCATAGTGATTCCTAAGTCAGAATGAAAAGTGCCTTGAATCTTGTTTGCACCAATATCAAATCTTCTAATTTTGGAGAGATTGAATATTGACATAGGAAAATTACCAGAAATTGCATTTCCGTATATCGAGAAAAATGAAAGATTTGTCAGTTGTCCAAGAGCTTCTGGTATAGTCCCACTTAATGCATTAATCGCCAAAGAAAGCTCCTCCAAAGATGACAAGTTCCCAAACAAAGGTGGAATACTCCCTTTCAAACTGTTGTTGGCAAAATTCAAGGATTTTAGGTTTGATAAGAGACTTAGCGAAGCCGGTATTTCTCCTGCTAGCTGGTTACTTCTCATATCAACCAGTGTCAGCTTAGAACAAGCAGATAAATTAGAAGGAATTTCACCTCTGATGGAGTTATTGGTCAGTTGTAATGTTTCCAGCCTTCTTAAACGACCAATTTCTTGAGGAATCTGGCTGTAGAAGCTATTGTCTGCAAGATTTAACCCCCTGAGAAAGCTCAAATTGCCAATGTATGGTGATAAAGATCCCGAGAGTTTCAGGAATTGCAGGTCCAATTTAGTGACTCTCTGATGCTTGCGACCACATGTAACACCATGCCATTGACAAAAGTGAACAGAAATATTCCAAGACTCCATAATCTTGAGTGGATCACCAGTTACCTTGGTTTTGAATTGGAGTAAAGCATGTTGATCAGTGCCATTTCCTCTAACTACAGGGCTTGCTGTTACTAAGCCAAGCAAATTAAAACAATGCAAGTTGAAGCATGAGAGAAGAACTATAACTTGAACGTAAACAAGGAAGAAAACGTTGGATGCTTCCATTTGCTTTCTTAATTGATGAGATTGTGTTGTATTTGAGAGTGTTTTGTTCATCGACAAGAACTAGAGTGCAATATATGCAGTTTTTTTCTCTCTGATATTATCGTATTCTATCTCCTGTCAATTGGTTCAAGTTTTCTAACGTTGGAAGTCATGTGGCTACCATTTGCATGGTCCCCTGCTTGACTTATTGCGAATTTTAAAGTCGTGTTTAATTGACGCACTCAAAGTCAAGCAAAGGGGGAAACATTGTCACCACTTTCAACATTTCACCTCTTTCATTAAAGTCTCTTAGCTACCTCTCTAAAGATATACAGTCGCCAGACTTGACTGATTCCAATTTCAGATAAATGGCGATATTGATCCCACAAGTTTCGAAGCTCGCAGCTCCAAATTAACTTGGTCTCATCTAGAAATTACGAAGACTAGTTGACTTGGTCCAAACTACAACTAGAACAAAGAGGATGTTAGGGACGTAGAAGTTCTTTAAGCATCAAAACAAAGCAAAAATAGAAAAAAAGAACTTTGAGCACTTCTTTTCTAGGCTAATGTTTATAATTTTTAATATTTAAAATATTATTGATCTCTAATGTGGATCTAGAATATCTCTCAGCTACCTCTAAAGATATTTTGTGGCAGACCAATAGAGAAAATAAAGAGTTATTGTCAACGTTCAACATCAATTGTCCTATGGCTATTATTATCGAGTATCATGACATGCAACCATATATTAATTGCCAACCAAATTGAAAGCAAAGATGAGGTAGAAAAACAAATGAAATGTAAATGAAACTGCATTCAAATTCGTGCACTATATTAAACTAAATTCAGAAGGATCCCATAGCAAATTCTTCTGATGTTTAGGTGTTCAAATTCATGGCATAACTCACTGCCTCTATTGCTCAATCAAGGCCTGACAGCAAATTATTCTCATGTTTAGGTGTTCAAAAATTTCGTTTTCTTTGACGTTAATATCACGTCTTTTATGAATTTTTATTGATGTTAGGTAAGATGTACCTCTATAAACTTTTTTTTTTTATAGATAATGGTAGATTTTATATCTGAAATTTAATAAATTTTATTGTGATAAATTTATTTTTAAAATGTTTAATGTAGTATCTGAACTTTTAATTTCGTATTTTTTTTAATAGTATTAAATTTAAATATCACTTGACACGTAATCCAGTCACTAGCTGCCATGTGACACTGTATCAGATTTTCATTTAGTAAAAACATGAAACTTTAAACTATTATTCCTCTTCATATTCTAAAGGTCAAAATAATAAAAAAAATTATTAATAAACTTGTTTTCTTAAATTACTCCATCCTTCTTTAAAAAAAAAACATTGTTAAATTACACATATGCAATCTTAAGAACACCCTTCCTAGTAATGTTACCAGGAGGTGGTAATTCCAATTGGTTTAAAGATTTTCAGCTTAAAATTTTTACAATCTTCCATCATTTTTGTCTCCTTCTTCGTCTTCTTTATGAGTGGAGCTCCATTTTTTTTTTGTTAGATATTTGGTCTTCGACTTAGCTTAAACAAATACCTGGTTTTCCCCTAAATAAATCCCATCTAAATCACTTTTTTTTTTCATTTTACTAAGACAAAATGTATTGAAAAGCATTGAAATATTCATTTAAGGCTCCTCGACAAGTTTAGAGATTGATCCTGATGAGATTAAAAATAGCAGTAACAATGAAATTAATTAGTATAGCAGCGAGACTAAAATTAATGATGGGATGTATTTAAATTCAATCACGAAGGTGACAATGAAGTGAAAGTATAAAACGATCATTAAGTATATTTTATTAAAATATGTTTATATAACAAAGTATAAAAAAAATTATTTATTCATAAGTATATTAAACAATAAAATACACTTAAACTTAAATTAATATTAATATTAAATGATAGAATAAAAATTAAATTAGGTGTAAGTTGTATAAAATATATTAAAATTAGATTTATATTAAAATAATATAAATTTTGATTAATAAAATATATTTTAATAATTTCTATCTATAATAAATAGAACTTTAAGAGGAAACAATATAACAAAGTAAAAGACAATATCTTACTTTTGATTAACGTGTTTGATTATCAATGCAATGAAAATTTAACATTCTTTAACAAACTATTTATAGTTGTTGACATTGCAGTTAACAACTAATCTTTCCTTAGTTTCTTAATAACCAAAAGAAATCTCGTTGAAATTATTTAACTTATTAATAAATAATACTATAACGAAGCGTCTAGTATTTAATTTATTAATAGTATTAAAAATTAGAAAGATCCAATTCTAGCCAACATAAACGCACAAGCGAGGCTCATTCAGACTAGATCATATACCCACATAACAAGAACTGCATATGTAGCTTATACTCAATCATGCTATTCGTCACAAGTGTTAGAATAATTAATCAATAACGGATTTAAAAATTCTAATTGACAAGTCAAATATTTTAAGCTATCGAATATGATACCTAACTTAGATATTTATAATTAAAACAAAATATATTGTAAATACCAAAAACTAAAGAAAGAATAAAAACAAATCAGATCTCACTAACTTAAAGAATAAAAACTTTGAAATCTTAGCAAAAGATTTAGCAACTCATGTTGATAAGAAAACATAAAAATACAATAATATTGAATGTGGGTAAGTATAACTCTAATCCTAAAACTATTTACATTTAGGGTAAAATTAATATAAGGAAGAAAGGACAAAATTGTCCTTAATGAATTAAAGCAATTTTTTAAAGTTTTTACCAAAAGTCTGTGAAGAACTTGTAGGCTATTTTGGGCATCTTCCTGACATTTTTAGGCATTGAGAGTTGAAATAGGGGATCATCTTTTAGTTCCCATCGAAATGATATATTATAGGCTTAAATAAAAAATTTGTAGGTAAAAATATGATTAAAATACTGAAGGAGGACCACATAGAGATCTTTTAAATGAGTCAAAATCACAAAACCTATCATAAATAATCTTTTTTAGTTTTTCTGTTTCAAATTGTTTCACCTAATACATGCGAAATCAAAAAATAAGTGAAAATAAAATAATCAAACACTTGAAGAAAAAATTCAAAGGGAAAAATATCACAAATAATTAAAATTTATGCACTTATCAGTTGTTTATTTTGTAATACCATTGTTATAATAGGCATCATTTTATTAATAAAATTTATTTATTGGATGCAGTGATAAAGTACATTGCAGTCAAAAGAAATAATTTATATTCGAACCATTAAGAAAACATTGTTAAGAGAGGACAATCACAAATCTCAAAAGGATTAGTCAGGTGTTACCACTACTCATACTTGAAAGGGCTTATTGGCTTACCAAGTTTTTTGCAATCAATTTTTTTAATAGACTTAACTCACAAATTGGTACATAAACTATACTCTTTTCACATCTTGGTATCTAAATTTTTTTTATCAGAAGTGGTACTTAAACTACTTCTCCCAAGTTGGTACATTCGTTAGTCAAACCTTTAAATCTATTTAAAAAAGAATTTGAACACATAAATTGATACCTAAACTATGCATTTTTTCATTTTGGTACCTAAACATTTATTTCTTATTACAAGTGATACCTAAACTATTTTTTTTCCAAGTTGGTACCTTTGTTAGTTCAATTGTTAGTTAAATAGCTAAGTCTATTTAAAAAAAAAAAGATTACCAATTAAAATTGACATGTGGAAAAAAGATAAAAAAAATTATTTTCTCTTTTATATATGTTGTTTTTATTTTTATTTTTATTTGTTTTTTCTTTAGAATCAGACCAATGGTTGAACTCGTCAAGCCACTAATTCTTGATTTGTTTAGTTTTTTTGGTTCAATCAAATAAATTATTAAAAAATTAGAAGAATAGAAAATTGATTCAATTATTATTTTTTAACTCGGTTCAACTAGTATGTATTGGTTTGTGGGTCAATCGGTTCAACCCCTATCTTTGGACCGGTATCCCAACTAGCCATTCTGATCCGGTTCTAATTGATAATATCTGGTTCTAATTGATAATATAACTTTTCCAAACTCATCAGGTTGAGCAACCAGACAATGAAGTTCGAAAGTAGAATTAATCGATAGCAGCTTGACCTCAGGAGGGTGAATTTCGAGCATTGTTGGCATCGTCATACATTATAAAAGAAGAAGAAAAGGAAAAAAATAAAGAGAAAGAAATAATGTAAAAGAAAATAAAAGAATTTAAAAAATATTTTTTAAAAGCTTTACTAATGTGGCAAATTATTTGGCTGAATTTTTAACAAAAATAACATTTTTGTGTAAAATAGGTAACAAAAGAATAGTTTAGGTACCACTTTTTACAAAAAAAAATTTAAGTATCAAAATGAGAAAAACTGCATAGTTTAGATACCAATTTATGAATTAAGTCTTTTCTTAAATAGATTTAATAGTTTCACTAACTAACTACCGACTCAGGAAAAAAAAATTGTAGCAACGTAAAAAATTTTGCTTTCGGTCGCTAATTGAGGCGATTTATTGAAAATTTGAAAACCGACTTTTGATTTTATTAAAAAAGGGAGTCGCCACCGATCCTTTTTCCTAGGTGTGACCGGACACCTAATAAATCCTCTTTTTTTTAAAAAAAATTATTTTTTAAACAAAAAGAAGACCGAGCTTAGGTCTACATCAAAATCCAGAGAAAAAATAGGGTTCGGGAGTCGGTTACGCATGGGAAAGGTATTAGCACCCCCGCGATGCCCAAAATTGGTATCTCATTAAACATGCGTTGTCTTGAATTTCAAAATTGCGAGTTCAATATAACATTTAATCGTGATCCAATTAAAACACGTGAAATTTCAAGTTTTTTTTGTTTCTTTTGAGAAAGACGTTCCGTTTTTAACATGAGCTTATTGATATTCACCCAACATAGTGATGAAATCGACGACTTAATGTTAAATCGGTACGTTACCTTACTTGTTGAAATTAATTTAAAAACATGAATGAAAATATTTCTAGATAAAAAAATAAAAGTAAAAGAAAACTAATATTGATGTTGAAATATGATATGAACTAATATGCTAAATTCGGAACAGACAAATAATAATAAAAAGTTAAGTATACGAAGCAAATAATATATAAAACATTAACAATGTATATTCGATAATAATAGTATAAAACAATAATAATGCAGATGGTATTAAACATGATAATAATAGTAATAATGCAAATATGAAATAGTAGGGAACATATATATATAAAACATATAATACTAGATTAAAAATATATTGAAAACAGTAACAATATAAAAAAATAACTAATAATAACGATATATAAATATATATATATATATTTATTAAAACATATACGTAATAATAGGAGTAAAAAGTATATACATAGTATTAAAAATATGTACATAATATAGAGTTAAAAATACATACATAATATAGTTATTAAAATATACATAAGATAATATGTAAGAAAAAATATAAATAATATAGTATTAAAGATATATACATAATATATAAAAAAATCATATATACATGATATATATATATATATTAGCAACAATAATGGTACAAAAAAAACAACTATAATACAATACATAAATATGTATATATATATAAATAATAATGGTATTAGAAATATACAATATATAGTATTAGAAATATTTACATAAGATAGTATAAAAAATATATAACTAATGATATTAAAATATATACATCATAATATATAAAAAATATAATATTTAAAAAATATGTACATAACATATATAAATATATATATACATAATATAGTATTAAAATATTTACATAATATATATACATATTAGAAGAAAAGAACGACTATTAATAATACTACATAAATATATACATATATTAAAAATAAATACATAATAATATTAAAAGTATGTACATAAAATATATACATATGATATAGTTATTGAAACTATGTACATAATACATGTAAAAATATATACATAATATGGTATTAAAAATATAGTATTAAAAACATGATATATACATCTAAGAAATAATAATGTTAAAAAACAATTGTTAATAATATTACATAAATATATACATATATATGTTAAAAAATAAATATATAATAATATTAAAAATAATACTATATATAAAGAGTGTATATATATATACATATATAATGAAAATATACGATGATAATAATAATGTTAATAATAATATTAATAGTAGTAAATATAATAATAATAATAATATATCAAAAATAATTAATTTAATAATAGAGAAATGAAAGTAAACAAAAAGGACCAAAATTGAACTAAAAAACGAGTTTTGAGGCCAATTTAAAAAGAAATAAAAGGAAAAGGACTAAAATACAATGCGAGCGTAACCTGGAAGGACCAAAACAGAAATTATTCCTTCCATCAAAACGTAGCGTATCAGCGGGGACTAAGTTGAAAAGCGCAAAAATTTATGGGGCTAAATTGAAAATAAATTGAAACTTAATTGCAAAGTAATAAAAAGCGGAAGGACCACGCGCATAAATAACCCATTAAACAAAACACGCAAATCCTCTAGCGGGTCGGGTCGGATGGGAATGAAACGACGTCGTTTTGGGGGTTTAAGGCCAGCCCCAAAACGACGTCGTTTTAAGGGGCTATAAAAGGCCAATTTTTTTTAAAAAAAATCATTTGTAGCATTTGAAAGAAAAAAAAGAAGAGAGAGAGGGAGAGAATTCTCTCTGGCCGAGCCCAAGCTCCGACCTTGGACCCGGTCGCCGTCCGTCACACCTCCGTCGCCGGCCACTGCGAACTCCAAAAGGTAATTTTTTAATATATATATATGTATTTAGTAAGAAAATAAAGGATTAAATAGATTCAAAATGAAATAAAATAAAAATAAAAACACAAAGAACGGAAATAAATAAATCTTTTATAAAAAATCTTTGAACTCTTTTTTGGTGTTGTTTGCTGCGATTGAGTGTTTTTTGTTGTGGTTTTAGTTCTTTTGATTGTATTTCTACTCTGTTTCTTTTTGTTTGGAAGTCTATTTTTTTTATTTTTCAGGGAAAAAAAAGCCTCGTTTACATCGTTTTTGTTCGTTTTATATAGCCTTATACAACTTGTTTTTTCATTGATGACTTCTCTGTGTTTGCAGGTATAAGTTGGACAGTGACAAGGGCGGTGGCGTGCTGCAGGCGTGGCCAGTGGAGTTGGTGGTGACAAAGGCTAAGAGCGGCGACTAGGGGGACTAGGGTTTAGTTGAGAAAAGTTTAGGTTGCGGGCTAGGGTTTTTTTAATTTTGGGTTTAGGTAATTGGGTTTAGGTTATTTATTTGGGCTGGGTTTGATTTTGTAATTGAGTTTTTAGCTGTAAATGAGTTTAATTGGTTGGGTTTTGAGGATGGGTTAATGGGTTTAAATTGTGTGTGGGTTATAAAATGGGTTTGATGTTTGGGCTGTTAGTTTTGGGTTTAGATGTAAACGGGCCAAAATTGATCTACAACAAATATAATTCAATAACCTTGCTGAAATTATACATGATTTCTTAATTAATTGATTTCTATTTCACATAATTATACAAAGGAAGGAAGCATTAAAGAATTGGACTGATCTCTATTCCAAAAAATATTAACAAATAGATTTTGTTTTATTACTATATTTAAATAATAAAAAAGTATTTTTAAAATTAAATATTACTTATAAAATGTATAAAATAACAACTAAAAATATAATTATAATATTTTATTAATTTCTTAATAGTAAAACATGTTTTTTGGACGGGACAAGCCTGCCTAAGAATGAACTTGAACTTATAAAATATTTCTCAGCCTCGTATTACGAATCAAAATTTCATAAATTAAATAATTTTAATTAAAAATATAAATATAATTTTAGATATTTTATTAGTAATTGATGTAAACTCGTAATCAATTTAAAATTACAAGTAATGCGGATGTTGTTAAGAACTCAAGAAAATTAGCATTGATAAATTCGTGTAAATGTTCTTAAGAGAAATTTCTCACATTGTATATATAAGTTCAACTTCTTCAAATTTCGAAGTGAGCAGCTATTTATAGACTACTCTAGGTATATGAATAGCCAGACCTACCAATAAATATGGATTTTAGAATTTCCTAATTGTGCATGAATTTTATTAATTGCATGCAATTCGAAAAGTCACTTAATCCCCAACCGTTCATGTATACTTAAGGTGCAAGGAAAAGCTTCAAATGTTACATTCAGCTTTCATCAGGGCGAAAATTGAAAAAAAAATTGAGTCAAAATTAAATTGTAATTTTTATAATAAAAAATATATTTTATTATTTTAATAAATTATATCTTTATAATTTTTAAAGGATTAAATTAAATTTTTATATTTTTAAAAAAAGTCAAAGTAAAAATTTAACCTTTTACTAATTTAAAATTTTAAAAGATTCTAAACATCATATGAAAAAAAATCATTTTGGGGGACTTTCCAGCCCCTAATTTCGCCACTGGCTCTCATCATGGACGGTGGCAATTGAATGGCCATAGGTTGACCGAAAGGTCAGTTTAGATGCATAAATGTGAATCTTTTAAAATCCCCTCCAATAAATTCGTTCATTGAATACTTGAATCCTTAAGTCTTTTCTTGAATTCTGATCGGGAGATGAAATGTTTTCATGGAAAATGTAGGGTCAACAAGGTACTTGCAAAACAATATAAAAAGATCCCAAAAGCACAATTTCAAAACAATTCACACAACAGTTAAGTTCAAAGAAAATAGCGTAACACACGAAATACTTGAGCAAAAAGGAACAATAATTCGCATGCTAAGGAAACAAATGCAAACACATTAGAAACACATAAGCACAAAGTAATAAAACATAGGTGAACACTATGACACACGATATAATTATAAATGAAAACACAAAGCTGTGAACAAGACTAAATATTGACACATAACAACACTAATATATAAATATCAAGGAAGGAACTTGAATGATGGATTTCATTTGAACTTTGGACTTTCCATAGAGCCCAATTAATTTGAAATCAACCATGTTTGACTCACTCGTAAATCTTTTTAGTTGAATTTAAATATGATATGATCGAGCTCATATCAGTAATAATATTTTTAATACAAACTTTTTCAAACCAAGTTTTAATAGAAGATGTTTAAAATTTCAACGAAAAAGATATCTTTGTAATCTAAATATTTATTTTCTCCCACTTGTGAGTTTTTAAGGTCCACAAGCACATTAAAGTTGCTCATGGTTGGGTCAGCCCAAAAAATAGGCCTAAAATTTTGCACATGCTTGGCCCGGATAAAAATACTAAAATCCGAATCTGATCTGACCCACCCTTATTAATTTTATATAATTTTTAAATATATATAATACATCAAAAATAATAAAAATATCAAAATAAATATTTCCTAACAAATTAAAAATAAATTTTTTAAAAAATGTAGACTTAAATAACACTAAGATAAATGTAACTTAACAAGCAAATACCTCTAAAATAATAACAAAACTAACAAATGTCTTTAAAATAATAACAAAATTAACAATAAAATAAGTTTTATACAATATCCAAATAATAACAACAAAATAATAGCAACATAATAGTAAAATGGTAATAAAATATGGAGAAAATAATAAGAAAATAACTTTCAAAAGTATAAAAAAATACATATTTTTTTTATCCTTTAGTTAATTCGATAGGGCCGGGCCCAGGCTAAAAATATCTTACCTGATACCCGATTCATTTTTAAAACAGATTTTATTTTTTATTTAAACTTATTTTTCGAGTCCATATTTTTATTCAAACCCTCCCACATTTCTAGCGGAACTTCGGATTAAGTCAGATGGCAGACTAATGATGAATTCTAAAGCACGTTTGATTAATGATTGATGAAAAGATTTAAAGAAAAAAAAAAGGGGGTAGAATCCCCTGTATCCTCACAAGAGAGATACCGAGCGACACCAATCTTGACTCAGAGATAATGACAAAACTGAAGTCGTCGCCTTTGATTTATTCTAACAAAATCCATATTTCGATAAAAGAATACCATGTTTTGAAGTTGCCTTGTTGTAATTTGCTGTCTCTGCATCGATCACACAATCCAAACTCTTTCATGGCTGCTTCTTCTTCCTCTTCTTCTCCTCAAAGAGACACATGCCTTAACTTCATCACTTATTTACTCGAAACTCTGAAACACAGAATAATGAATATCTTCTTCCATGAACAAGATCTGGAAGACGAGGAGCAACTTTCTCAAGCACTTCCTCAAACAATTGTTTCTTCTTACTCTTCTCGTCAACTGAAGCATCAAGTTTTCTTGAGCTTTAGAGGTGAAGACACACGTCTTAACTTCACGGCTCATCTACTCAAAGCTTTGAAAGACACGGGAATGAATGTCTTCTTCGATGAAGAAAAACTAGAAAAGGGGGAGCAACTTTCATCAGCACTTTCTCAAGCAATTGCAGCTTCAAATCTCTCAATCATCGT